>NW_015373915.1:15681-124881 GCF_001272555.1 Dufourea novaeangliae | reverse complement strand
CCTACGGCTTGTGGCGAGATTTCGATTCTCGCGGAACGTAGGAAAAGAACGACGCGAGGGAAAGAAATCCGAGAATTAAACAATACGTACTAATGTACGTACTAAGATGAACCTTCTTATTCGTACTTGCAATGATGCTTATTTTTTTAATTAATGAAATTACATACGAGATACTTGACATGAAATTCTCGAGAAACAAATTGTAAAAATGGCACAATATATATTCCGGGTATTCCACATACGAAAAACATGGAATACTATACAAATCTCTTGTTGGAAATGATATTTATTTATTTTTTATTGACATAATTGACGCAGGTGTTATATACTTACACAAATATTTCATAAAAGAGACACAAAAGGAACACAATTAATCGCATACGCTCTGTCAATCTTTCATTCGTCGCCCAGCGGAGATAGATTTTGTACTAACAACTGATTGCTGTCGCATGCGTACTTAGCGTATCATCTTCGCTGCGTCTGCACCTGATCTAGTACGTATTTTGTTTTAAAAATTAGACCAAACGACTTGAGTTTTTTTGAGAAGCTAGAAGGATTAACTTATTAGATGACATGTTTTCGTTGTTTCGAAAAAATTACAATTGTTGGAATAGCGAAGAAAATAGTAAAAATATTAAGAAGTCCTTTTTTCAATTTTTTTCTGATCCTATAGTGAAAATTTAACAAATACCTCTTATACACTTAATTAAGATACGTACACGCTGAAAATTCCAGGGTATAAGTTACAAACTATTAAAAGTGGTTAGACTTACAAGTTAGAGTTACAAATAAGTTACAAAACTAAAAAACTCGTACTTTCGACTTATAAACCTGAAGATTTTTTACTACTTCGGTGCTCGTAGCTTCTTTGCTTTGACCGACGAATTTTGTTATGACTGGGCCCGATAATGGTGGCCTGACCTGGGTCACTCTGAAAATCACCATCGGGTGTCGATCGAAAACGAAGAGACAGGAATACTGTTTCGTTGAACGTCGACTAGAATGGTCATAAAACCAGCTTTCGATTTCACTATTGTTATTAAGCAGTATTATTGATATATATACATAGATAGTAATTATATACTTAGTCATGGCAATAAAGGAACTGTAACATCGCAGCTTCACTTTTCTTTTTCTTAGATATATAAGTGTACAAGAGGCATATTTCAAATGTTCATTATAGGCTAAGATAAAAAAGTTAAAAAAAGTGTCTGTTACTATTTTTGTGCGTGTTTTGTCAAACATTTCCCTGTACATTGTGAAACAACTAATTACAATTAAATCATTAAAACTTAATTATCTAGACTAATCCTTAACTTCTCATAAACGTTCAAATCATTTTATGGATAACTAGCTGACGTACCCGCTCTCGCGCGGGCAGTTTCATATTGCAAATCATATTTTAGTTCGTATATACAGACTAGACTGTAATATACCGTGAATAAATAAGCAGCATAGACTTTTGGATAGTGCAATATGAATCACATCGATTTGTGGCTTTTTAAACTTTTTTGTCTGCCTCAGCTCATCGTTAGCTAAAGAACATTGTCGCTTGACTGTTCCTTCGACTAACTTTGGCCCGCAGGAATAAATGGGCTGTTGAGCGCCGGGCGAGAGGCCAGCGACTGACGATCGAAATACAATGTAAACAGATAAGGAATGAAATGCATGAATGCAAATTTAATCTTTTATAGTTTTCAGTATACATTCATTAAAGTGTCACGAATGAACTGAGGAGATTCTGTCGGTGGAAATGAGTCCAAATACGACATCATTCGGATTATTTTCAATAATATATCATTTTCATCCGCAACATTACGTATGAGTAACAATTGTCCAATTACACTCGAATTTGACACATTGACTCGAATTTCATGACATTTTCATTAAAATATATTGCAAATTGTAACAGTTTAAATTTTCATTCGTGCGTCATTCCTTATCTCATCTACGTCTGTTTACATTGTATGCCGATGGGTCGGTCGCTGGCCTTGGACGTTCGGCGAGAATCCAAATCTCGCCACGAGCCGTAGGCCGTAGGTCTTCCATCGTTCTCCTGACGGGCAGAATTGCATGCGGAATATGAGGCAACAGCGTCAGAAAAATCGATACTGTCCGGCAACACTGTCGTCGCGTGGCGAATACACAAACCCAACTTGATGGTAACGGGGAACAAAATTTATTTGTGGATATTCCCGTTAGATGTATTATCAAGCTGTCCCAAATATCGATAACGTGTTTCCGCTAGCGTCCGATTGTTTACATCAGCGCTTCGATCGATTCGGAGTTGGCCTCGAAGGAGTCTGCCCCCTTAAGTTCGGTTGCCATACAAATTACTATGGATTTTATTCCGCTTATAACAATTCCACTTACTATGACCAACTGCTTACAGCGACGTAATTTTCGATAGTTTCGTATGACTACAATGTCGTCTCACAGAATCTTTGTGTTGTGTTTACCAACATTCCCCGCCCTTCGCTGGATATTCCGCGCACTCACGATGTGTAATGACCTGTCAAACGTCGTATCGTTAGTATTTTGTGCGTGCACGATTTTTGTGTAACATGGCACTGCATAAAAAACGAAAGAGTTTTTCAATTGAAGAAAAAGGTGCTATTATTTGTCGATCGGAAGCAGGAGAGTCAAATGCTACACTCGCAAAGGAACTTGGTGTGTCTCATTCCACCATTTTAACGATTAATAAGAACCAAAATATGGTTAAAAATCTGTTTAAATAAAAAATTCTAAAATCTAAGCGCATTAGAAGATCTACTCAGGGCGCCATCGAAGAACCATTGCTGCAATGGTTCAAGACTCAAAGAAATCGTGGAATACCTATCAATGGCCCTATACTGCAAGAAAAGGCCAATTAGTTCGCCTCGCAATTCAACATTCCAAGTTTCACATGTACACTAAGTTGAATTAATCGATTTAAAGTGAGAAAGAACATTGTAGCTGGTAAGATAAGTGAAGAATCACAATCCGTTAACTATGGCGAGGTCACTGATTGGTTCGTGACTGTTTGGCCTAATTTACGAAGACAATTTACTGATGATCTGATTTTTAACGATGACAAAACCGGCCTCTTTTATAAATTAACGCCAGACAAAACATTAAAATTCAAAGGTAATACATGCCAAGGTGGCAAATTATCAAAAGAAAGGAACTCAGTAATGGTTACTGCGAACCAGAGATGGGCACAATTTTATTCGAATAACACATAGCGAGAAGCAGCAGTATCTAAGATCGTCATCCTGACCTTTAAACACTTCATGAGATTAAATAACTGTTTGCAAAGTGTCTACTCATTCAAGAAGAAATATTATTTTATGATAAAAATTGGAATTACCACGTTCAATCAAGTAAAAATGACGAAATATTTTGTTCATCTTTTATTCGTTATTCGAAACTTTTTATCTGGATAATGAACATTCCCACCTCTGCTGCGAACATGAGGGGCACGATTATGAAGAAGTTGCTGGTAATCGGAAAATCTCAACGTCCCAGATCCTTTAAAGGTTTAAAATCTTTACCTGTAGATTATGAGAGTAACAAGAAGGTTTGAATGACAACAGCCATTTTTGAAGAATGGATTCGGACTTGCGATCAGGATCTGGTGAAAAAAAAGAAAAATATATTACTCCTGATTGATAACTGTCTTTCTGATCCACCAATCGCTGATCTAAAATGCATAACAGTAGTTTTCCTTCCACCTAACACCACTTCAGTCTTACAGCCAATGGATCAAGGAATTATAAGAACACTTAACACAAACTTCCACGAAAACCTTCTACTGTAAATCGTCGAAAATGATTTTGACGCCCATACAGATTTTACTTTCAGTTCCATAAAGCTATCAGTACTAGACGCTTTAATAATGATTTATGATGCATGGAACAAGATTCCACAACGCAGAATTTACTATTGTTACAGACATGCTGGTCTTGCTGAAACGTGAGCAACAGGAGATGAAACTAACGAAAGGGATCCTTAAATAGACTTTGACGATGAAGACGATATTCTCCTACCCTGTTGGGCAAAAAAATTTAATACGCAGCCGCCAATACGACCAGAAGATTTAGATGATTTTGTTGATGTCAACAACGACGTTGTTACATATGAGGATCCTAGTGACGAAAATATTATGCATAATATTATTGCTGAACGTCGCGAAACTGATGATGATTCCGAGGAAGTAGTATCCAAGAATCCGAGTGTAACGGAAGCCTTGAAGACAGGATATCCTCAACAAATTCGTACACGCTAATAATGACGATGATAAAGTAAAAACCGCAATGTCTTACTTACACATTACGATAACTACTATAACTCTGGTAAAGCAAAAAAAAACTAAAATGACTGATTTCATAAACCTTACGGCGTAGAAATATTGTCAGGGTACGAACATATATACACATGTTTATATACTATTAATATATCTAACAATATATACATGTATGTACTTACATATTTTTCTTTTTCTTCTCGTCAATAAAAATATTATTACTTGAATATATCATGATTTTTTCTCTTGATGGTAACATTTTAATTACAATATTAATACATACAACATCTCCATGTTTTCATTTTGCCTTTAACAATGGTCGTTTATAGTGACGTAATTTATCTGTCCCTTGAATGTCGCTATAAACGGACCCCGCTGTACTATTTCTTTAGAATGCGATATATACTTTTGAACTATGTACAGTACTTTTACGATATTGCCTCGGCCGGAGCTGTGAGAGAGTAAAATTCTTGGAAACAGCAATGCATTGAGAGCCCTCTCCATGCTAAGTTTTACTGTCAAAGCCCCGGCCACAGTGCATGTGCAAGAGCTGGATTGTGCTCGAAGCGACGCACAGTGGGACGAACCGTGTAAAAATTGTGTCATGGACAAAAATTTCAATTTCGGATTTTGACTTTTTTATTTATCCGAATATAATTCTTGGACATTATAGAACAAGGAATTGCAAAGAAAGAATTTTTAAATTGTCTAAAACCTGATTTTTCAATGATTTGTCGTACACTTTTGGAGACATCTATTCTTTGAAATAAGGCATGAAATATTTGAAACTAAAAAATGTTTTTCGTTTATGCCATGTTTATGTCAAGTGGCAATATCGTAAGAGTCCACTGTATATGTAAAAATCTGTGCGATGTTATCACTTGAATAGCGTTCCTTGTAAGTTTATCTAATTAGAAACTACATATACATATACGTTAAAAAACAGGCGATGTAAAAGCAAAAAAGCACCGTATCTACGATTGCATCAGATAGCAGCCGCTATTTTTGCCGCATTTATAAGTCTAATTCTTTAATGTTTCTAATAGAAATGTAAATTTGTAGAAGAATGTTTACTAAACATGACAATAGAGCAACTGCACTTCTTACCTTAAATGTGGCAAAAGCATTAAACTTTATAAAGTAAATTTTTGAAAAGGATTAGTTCTGGAAGAATCTACCAATGTTCTTATGAAAATTGCTACGTATGTCTTACTGGAACAATTTTTTCTTTGTTGCAGCAAAGTTGGATGGTGTGAAAACGTACATGAGAATGAGAAGAGTGCCAAAACATCTGCAAGTGAAAGTAATCAAGTGGTTTGACTACCTCTGGTTAACGCAAAAATGTTCGGATGAAGAAAAAGCTGTCAGCTGTCTTCCCGGTAAGGTTTGCCAAGTATCTTTGAATTCGGTTCTTTTTACTTTGTTTATAATTTGAAGGCATACCATATTCATCCATGAAATGAAGATGAAATGAAGAGTGAAAGTCACTTTACCGTTTAGCAATGAAACGTTCTTGACTTCAATAATATTGTCTAAATGCTGCGATATTCTAACAGTAAATATAAAACATAAATATGAAAGAAAGAAGGTTACATTAAATTTCAAGTTTAATTGGAGCGATAAAATTGCTGCAAATTTTATGTACATATACTAGATGTACCACTTTAATTTTCCCAGACAAATATCTCGAAAAATATGAAAGATATGGAAAAATATTTCAAATAAAAGTTGTAGGATATCGAGGGAGGACATATCGTACGGACATTCATTTGACTTCAAATATTTAAATAAGAACTTATATTTTCTACCACATATTCTTGTAGCTAACACCAAAAGATTTTCCAAAGGCTACCTATTCTTGCCTTTTGCATGATCGATTCTCAAGATATTGAGAAAGATGGACAGAGAGGGGGCAGAGTGAGGGAGAAAGAGGGAAACAGAAAAGGAAGGAGAGAACTGCTATTAGGCTTCCTATTCTTCGGTTTGTTGCTTGCACATGTGTAGTAAAACTACCATCCACTCTTGGCTTAACTTGTAGTAGAGTCATTGTCAGCAGAGCTATAACTAGGACTATACTTTGTAAAATCTAACTGAGCTCAGAACTAGCCCCATACTTCATATATGTACAATAGAAAATGACCATCAATCCATTGATCACTCTTCTTTTCAACATTATTGTTTTGTATCAAATCAAAACGTGAGCCGAATGATATTACAATTCCAAAAGTATGAACGGACGCGCACGGATTCTCTTTTTTTAACTCTTTCAGTACACATGCAAATGTGACCTTGATGAAAATAGTCAGCGGTGAATTCGTACCGAATATTTTTGCTATGTGTATAATGCAATTTAACCTTTTCGTAAAAGTTATTTGGAGATATAGAATACCAGCATAGAAACAAAAAAACTGAAATTTACGTAAAAACAATATTTTTAGTAACAATCATAATAACAAAATTTTCATTGAATAAATAATGAATTTTCTTCTCATGAAAACTTACTACAGTAATCTTAAGGGTTAACTTTTGTATTGAAACGGGCCGCTAGTCGCAAATTTCGACATTAACTCGCTGGTATCGCTCAGCGCTGAGCGTGGAAGTTGAAGTAGGACTTTTGTTCGAGCTCAAGAAAAACCACACGAAAAATTACGATAACTGACCGAACATTGAGAACAATGATTAGACTATACAAAATAAAGAGTCGTGGACTCTGACGCAGAGATGGGCATTATCTAGATAAAAAATTATTTAAATAACTGTTCGAATAAAATGATTACCATAAATATAAATTCCTTTTCTGTGGTTGAATAGTGCTGTTCTGCGTTATTTAAAGTTCTACTGGCGAATGCAACCGGTCTTCGCCTCCCAGTTGTATCTTCCTGTTCTAATACACTACCGATTGCAATGTTGGAGGCGTCCGTGGTTAGAAAATAAATTTTATTTTGATCCCCTAATTGTAATATGCAATCAGTGCAAAGATTTTCTTTTAAGGTTTGAAAACTACGTTGTTGTTCTGGACCAAAGACAAACTTAACATTATTTTTCAATAAATTGTTGAGTGGTTTTGCCGTTTTACTAAAATCTTTTATAAATTTACGGTAGTAGCCCGCAAGACCAAGAAATTGTTTAATTTGCTTAACATTTTCTGGTGTTGGAAATTGGCGGACAGCTTTCAATTTCTCTGGGTGAGGTCGTATTCCGTCGGCTATTATAAGATGATCAAGATAAGCAAGCTTTGGCATTAAATTCTCACATTTATCCGGTTGTAGTTTAAGATTTTTATCATGCAGTCGTTCAAATAATGTCCCTACATGTCGATTATGTTCGTCCAGACTTTTACCAAAAACAACAATATTATCCAGATAAACCAAACATATTTTACCAATTAATCCTTGTAATGCAGCGTCCATTGTCCTCTGGAACGTAGCAGGCGCGTTCTTCAAACCGAATGACATTCGATTATACTCAAAATGACCCAGCGGCGTCGAAAAGGCTGTCTTCTCTTTGTATTCTTCTTTCATGGGGACTTGATGGAATCCACTTGCCAAATCGAAGGCACTGAAATATCTTGCTTGTCCGAGTGAATCCAGTATCTCGTATATATTCGGAAGTGCATAATTGTCCTGGGGCGTTTTTTCATTCAATGATCGGAAATCAACAACTACGTGCCACTTTTTCTTTTCAGAAGCATCGCTGTTAAATCCCCATGAAGTTCTTGGAGTTTTTTGTATTTAGCACTAAATAACAAATTTTATTGCTAACAAAACTATTAATACTTTATTTTGATTGTAAAACTAACAAACGAAACAAGCTCTAAATAATCAAACAAAACGGCTCTATAATGTTTCCAGACTCTTGCATTTTCTTTGACTTTCAATTTGTTTCTGACTGCTTCTTAACAGCTAAAAAACCGAGGAGGCCCTGAACGACCCCTCCAACTGCCCATTCTCCATACCAAGAGACGGTGTAGAAATATGCCAGAGCCAATGGCTATCCAGGGCGGTTTCCCTACCGTACCACGCATCGTAGCGCAACTCGCACGATGCAAATATATACAACACTGATGCGCTAACCTCGCTTTCCCAGGAAACCACCCTTGAAGGCCCATAAATTTGCCTTCGCTCGGACCCACGGCGCATCGATTGCCGTTAAAAACGATACGGTCGGGACACACTCCAGATGCCCTCGATTGCATTTTCAGCCGTATCCCCAAAACCCTTAAGGGAGACCGGATTCATGCTCCTTGGAAAATTTTCCCAAGGAAGCGCTCAATTGTCCCCTTCTTGGACGCGCCGTAGACCCAAGCATGTGGCCCCAACAATCGCTCTTTTTAGGAACAACCCATAAGGGCGAATTATATGGAGAGTTTGACGGTCGTATGATATCTTTTTGTAATAGTTCCTGCACTTGACGCTCCATTTATTCGCGATGGAACGGTGGATATCAAAATTGTTTAGTTTATACGGGAATATTGTCAGTTGTCTCTATTGAATGCGAAGTTAATCCACTTTCCGGTAAACGATCCCCAGGCAAATGAAAAATATCTTGAAACTTATCAATAATACTTCACAAATCTTCTGCGTCGTGTTCGTTGATACGTGGTAATCTGGTGTTTTCGCGTAATAGTTTTGATCTTTCGATATCGTACGGTGGCTACGTTTTATCGCGTATAGAAAATATAATTTCTTTAGTTTTCAACCCATAGAGTTTTCACTTTTAGTTCCATATAATTTTGTAACTGCTACTATACGTGGTACGATCCCAAAGTAATCAGTAGACTGTGGATTTATGCATTTATAGGCTATAGGGCTCAGTGAAATAGAATGAAAGATAGAACTTTCATCAAATGCAACGAATTTTCTATTTTATGTTTAACCCAATAATATACTTCAGAGAAGAAATGAATTCTTACTTTTGTTTTTTTTTTTATGAATTACATTATAAAATTATGCACAAAAATCCGTAGTCTAGTAGTGAGACTGTTTGTTTTATAATTCCAGTTGGTAACTCACCAAAGCAAATGAACTAATAGGATCTGCAAACCTAATAACAAAATATACCTATAGAACTGTAAGACAAGCGCTCAGAAAAATGTCAGAATTGAAAATACAAGAACAGCCAGTGAATATATTGCTCGCCAAGATGTTGCCGTTACAATGGTTAACTGTTAACTTCTATCTGTCCCTTAAAACCTTCCGCATCATACGCCTAGAACAGTCCTGGGTCCCCGGGACTGTTTATGCGAGGGCGTATGGAAGGGGAGGGAGTGTAAGTACCAGATATCGTCACCAAAGTGGCCTTCGGCTCGAACTTCGGCCTTCGTTTTCGAGTTATTAATTTTTCATAATATGGGTAAAATACATTCATACATGTATATGGGTAGATACATTTCATGCGTGAAATACGTCTGACGCGATGGATTGTGGGTACTACATGAACTCTACCTTTGTTACAGTGAACACCCGCTATTTTACTACATGGAAATAAAAGCATGCCATTAAAAAGAAGGAGGTGACCTTGAAATCTCCAAAAGTCCATCACTTAGAAAAAAATTAGTATTTGTATATTATCAGCCCTTCTTACCATACAACTTTTGTAAATAAAGTTTTTCCATAACTCGAAAACTAAGGAAGATATTCAAGATGGTTAGAGTTATTGGGCCGCACTGCATATTTGTAATAATTATTCATAATTTTTAGTTATATTTTCCGTGTTTCGTGTCTTAGTCTACTCATAAAGATGATGTTAAAACGTTTTTAATTTGGCTATAGAATATCGTATTTAAAACCACTAGGCGCCCTTCTGAATCTGCGACCTTAAAATTTGAATGTTTTGTGTTAGATTTGTTATCAGCGATCTCAAAAACCTTTGGACAAAATTTCGTAATGGTCCGATGAAATCTTGAATTTTGACTACCTTTTCGAGGTTTCTCTAATTTATTAAAAGAAAACTGTGAAATGAATTTTTTCAAATTTGCAGGAGTTTTTATTGAACATATAAGCTTTAAGAGAATGTTTTTGTTTACTTCATTTCTAACCATTTATAGGATTTAAAAGAACCCAAAGTTAGGGTTGCAAAAAAATCTTCGCTGACTGGTTAACAATTTTCCGGCCAAACGGTTCATCTGCAATCAAAAACGGAAAAAGTTTTAGAAACTAGATGCTCCTGGCTATGGCACGATGTAGGGGATTTTTACAATTTTGAAAAATAAGTAAACGGCGGTCCTTTGAAAAAAAATTTCAGATTTTGCTGCAAAATGTACTACCTTTTGTGAAAGAAAAAATAGAAAGAAACGTTTTATCAAAAAAATCCTACTTCGTGCCATAGCCAAGAACATTTAGTTTCTAAAACTTTTTGCGTTTTTGATTGTAGATGAACCGTTTGACAGGAAAACTGTCAATCAATCAGCGAAAATTTTTTTGCAGCCCTAACTTTGTGTTCTTCTAGATCCTATATATGGTTACAAATAAAGTAAAAAAAAATATTTTCTTAAAACTTCTATGTTAAATAGAAACCCCTGCAAATTTGAAAAACATTGATTGAGCAGTTTTCTTTTAATAAATTATTACATATGACTTGACTTTTCGGGCCGTTACAGTGTTGTCCCCCCTTAACGGAAGCAGATGATTCAAAATCCTTATTGTATTCTGGATATTTCTTCTCTCATTGCTATTCATGGATATGATAACATTCTCACGAGTACATTATTATGTATTAGTTATTATAAATTGAATTCTTCAATTTTTTATGAATAAAATATCTATTAATAAATGCTTCCATCATAAATAGATAAGTACGTTTTAGGCAAGCAATATAAAAAAGCTTACAACAAATTAATTTGACTGATCAAAAGGTCGAACATGTAACTATTCATGTCTTAAATATTGCGTTAGAGTTTTCTAAAAAAGCCACGTAGAATTTAACAAATAGGAAATGCATATTACAATGATCGTAAAGCGAAGAAATAAATTATATGAAGTCAAGACAATGTGAGTAAAGATATCGTTGTACATACTTTGTTCATAATAATAAGAATAAAATAAAAATACTGCTTCAGTAAACATAAGTTTAAATGGAACTATTCATTACTGTGTGTCATGTATTTGCTATTACCAGCAAACCCGTCAAAATGACGGATTTCAAATTTCTTATTTTACATATGCTGAAATCGTAGAATTATATTATATTGTATTATATGTACATATTGATATATTAATCAATTTAATTTAGAATATATTGAAGGTTGATGGTTCTAGTGTTAAAGATAGTTCTCATGGGTTTGTTATTCTCTGATGTTATTATCACAGCAGATCTAAATATAGTTTTCTTTCGTCACGTTTTCTATCAATAAATAAATATCTGCCACAAAATATGAATCAATTCTTCTAGGACAATCAGTCATGTGAAAATTATATTCATAAATTAATACAGTACAATTAAATTTATCTTCTGACCAACACTGCAGCATAACATAAACTATTTTGAACAGTGCGATTTTGGCAAGTATTCCCTATGTAGAGGTACAGTTTCAGATCTCCAACAGTATGTAGTTCTGACTCAACAAATGTTTTCGAATTTCGAACGCAATCTTCCTCCTCCCTCCAATCCAAAAGTCGATACTTCGGCGCACAGTAACGTCAAAAAAATTCTATCCCTAATAATCATATTGTTGGTGTCTTACAGACAAACTAAAAGCCGAGATCGCAATAAACGTGCATCTGGATACATTGAGGCGGGTCGAGATTTTTCAGAACACGGAGGCTGGCTTCTTGTGCGAGCTCGTTCTAAGATTGCGGCCCGTTCTTTTCTCACCTGGTGACTACATTTGTCGCAAAGGTAAGTACGGCGTCTCCGTTCCGTTTCCACCATTCCTATCGGGCGATGTATTTTCGGGACATGCATGTGATTCGCTTTTGAAATGAGCCGCTGGAACCACGCCAAGGGACGTACCAACCTGGCGAGGGGTTGAAAAGTGATTGCTTGTCCTTTCCATTTGGCCTCATTGCCAATACAGCATCCGGGAGAGGCAGTTAGGAGGGAAATGCTCTACTTCCAGAGATAACAGTTTATGATGCCCGGTCGTCGATGGCAATTCATTCCCGCTAAATAACTAACGTAGAACTCGGTGAAGACCTGGAAACGCTTCAAACGAGCAGGATTTTATCTTTCCAAATGTTTTCCAGTAGCCGCTTTGTGTATTTTCAATTTAACCGAGAAATTAAGTGTTTGATAGAGGTATACAGACATTTCCATCTTATTTGATAGTACTATGTACTATTTATAATTTTGTTTCAAAATATCAGGTAGGAGAAATGACTGTCTTACCATCCATATAACTGTGTTTTCTGTATAGATATTGAAATTTAAGGTGGAAAGTCATAATGTTTTGTGTCACTAAACTCATTTTGTCACCAATTACAATATTCTGAAGTCAGAAGTAGAGGATACTATTTAAAACAAACATGGACTATTTAGCAGCTGTGATGGCTGGAAGCGTAAAAAGGAAAGGAGAAGGAGCGTTTCGTCCTGAGCCTGCTAGTGGACTTGTCAGTAAGACTACCTAGCAGACCCTGCCTTAGACGCGGAGATATTCGATGGTCGGTTAAGAATGTATGCATACAAACGGGGAAGGATTCAGGTACTTACGGAAAAGATGTCAACTCAGTATACCTTTAGTGGCGAATGCGGGAGGTAGTGCCGCTGCAGTACCCTTTGCCAGTGATAAACGATATCAGGGCAAGTTCTTCTTCCTATGTAATTCGATGTCGAATTATTTGAGGACTAGAGAGGACGCGGACATTGTGGTCAGTGCCCACTCGATGAGGATCTGTGAAAATACGTTCCTGTAGAGCTGGTTGTCCGCTGACTTCCTGTCACAGCGGGTGTCGAGGCGTTGAGGCGCTGTCGTTGTCGTTGTCATCAGCTACAGGAAACTTGCATGGTAAGCGCGTTGCTCGTGCCAGAGATGCAGATCGTCGCGGCTAGGCACGTTGCCTTCGAAACTTATCGGGCTGCAGATTTCCTATGGGCTGTGTTTCGAAAGATGATGCCTGGGAGGTTGGCCTGCCTCGGCGCGTGGCCTGGCGGGGATCCAACGTGAGCTACGTATTTCGTGCGACGTTGTGACGGTCTCATTGCCACTGTGTGTCTCTTTCCAACCTCCAGCACTTCGGCACGAGAGCCTCTCGCTCAGACGCTCGGTAAACCAACTTCCTTCTTTACCCTGCAATTTCCACGTCTAGCGTTTAATAACCTACGTATTAATTTAATCCCCTTTTATATGTTGCTCAATATTTGGGTACAATACATTCTTTCAAAAGAAATAAACTTTTTCTTATTCATGTATTTTAACTTTTGACGTGTGAAAACGTTCTGCGTCTCGTCAACATTCTCCGCCATTTCCAGACAATGGATGATTGACGGGCGCGTGCCGAACGCAGTCCCCACTCCTTGAGATTGTAGGTAGGTCCTTCTCGAGAGGTTTGTAATACGTATGATGGAGACAGACGACTGTAGGCGACGACTCACGTCAACGGTCACACGTCATTGGCTAAGACGCGAAGAGTGAGAGAGACACAAGTGCCGTAGGTGTCTCGCGATCGCGGCAACACCGCGAAAACTCGGGCACATCCCAGGCATCATCTTTCGAAAAACAGACCATAGAATGGCCATTGGGAGGGCGGATCGTGGCGCTGCGATCCTCCGTGCGTTTTTCCCGTCAATCTGCGATTGATGTCCGTGGATCCACCTCACAGTGGTACGAGTCGTAGAAAACTCGATATAAAATCCTTACGTCTACATTTCACCGTTTATTATTACAGAAATCGTCATTCGGGGGGTCCTTGAGGTCGCAGAATTTGAGTTTCAGGTCAAACTTTTTGTTATATTAAAGTTAAACGCAGTAAGGGGAAGGAAATGTTAAAATAATTTTATATTTTGTTTAACAGTGTTGTCTGATTTATTTATAATAGTTGAAGTTAATTACTTATTCTGAAAATTCAGTAATGTAGAGGTTTGGTCTATCTGTTTTGTACTTAGAGAAGAACACAGAAGAAATGGAGCACACGTTCTTAGAATGAAATGTAAGTTAACGTGAACTTGTACTTGAAAATGCTTTCCTTAATATTTTCAGGAATATAGAAACATGTTGGCCGGGCACAGATACTTATTACGCGCCGCGTCGCGAGCGTTGAATTTTGAGTAAAAAAGTACTGATCTTTATTAGCCGTATACCCAATAATTAACTAATAATTTTACTTTGTTTCTTGAAAATGATCTGTGCGTAATATCGAGTTGGAGACTCAATATCAGCAAAGATTTCCGTAAGACCGCGGAGTTTACGTGACAATGTTTATCAACATGACTGATTCTGCATATGAAATTGTAATCGCCTATTCTATCCGTGATTCCGTATTGAAGTTATCATCAGTGTTTATATGTGACTATTTCAGTAAAATAAAAACAAAAATGAAATTTAGTAATTGTGAAAAAGTGTATATGCTTTTAGTTTATGGTGACTGACGTATAAATGCAACAAGAGCTATGGCTAAGTATGCCAAAATTTATCCTAAACGAAATCAATCATGTCGATTGATATTCGAGAGACTTTGTATATCGCTTCGAAAAAGTGGAAGTTTTAACGTTACCAAACGTAACGTAACCAAAACTGCTACTTCTGAAGAAAATACTATTGCGATCCTAACAGCGGTAATAAAAAATCCTCATATCAGTACACGACAGATTTCACGAGGTTCTGGTATTAGCAAAACAAGTGTGCTTCGAATTCTTCATAATGAAAAATATCATTCACAACACCTAGTACTTCATCGGGAGTTTCACAGATCGGATTATGAAAACCGCGTTCGATTTTGCCAGTGGTTCTTGCATCAAATGCACAATGATGATCTTTTTTTACAAAAAGTGTTAGTACCCGACGAAGCGACTACTAATCGCGGGCAAATTAATTTTCATTGGATGAGAAATAATGAACGATTAACGGCATAAAATATTCGAATTTTTTACGTGATAAAATTTAGCAACTTTATTAGAAAATGTACCATTAAATATCCGCACAGACATCTGGTACCAACATGATAGTTGCCCCGCACATTACGCACATGTAGCAAGGTAAGTGCTGGACAGACAATTCCCCAATCGATGGATCGGTCGTGGTGGAAAATTTCTGTGGCCACCACGTTCACTAGATCTAACGCCGCTAGACTACGTTGTATGAGGTACATTAAAAGATATGGTATATCGTGAACAAACGACAACACCAGAGAATATGAAAGAACGAATTCGTGAAGCATGCAGAATGCTTGCTGCAGAAACAATTCACAGTGCAGTTTCCTCGTCGGTACAATAGATTACATCAGTGTATTAATGTAAATAGACACCGTTTCAAATACCTACGTTAGTGAATGGAAAAAGTCTTACGGAAATCTTTGCTGGTATTGAATCTCCAACTCGATATTACGCGCAGACCATTTTCAAGAAATAAAGTGAAATTATTAGTTAATTATTAGGTCTATTGCTAATGAAAGTCAGTACTTTTTTACTCACAATTATCGCTCTTCGTTATTTTGGCATAAAACATAGAGCTTTCATTTAGAAAAACGAAGTTGATCGTCAAATCTCCGAAATGCCTCCACTTACAAAAAAAATACAGGATGTAACAAAAATGATGTTCGACCCGGAAATGAGACACTCGGGTGGTGAATTGAAACAACTTATTCCTTAGCAAAAATGTAATCTGAGGCTTCGTTGCCGAGATATTAACGAAAAACCGCGACCAATCAGAGCACGAGCTTGCCAGCCGAGTTCCCGCGCTAGTGGTGGCTACGCGCTGCACTTGTACTATGGAGTTCCGAACAAGCAAGTCGGCATGCATCCCAGGAAACCGCGTATAATAACAAATAAACATGGCGTTACAAATAAAATCATACTTGTTATCATATGTCGTTTGTTATTTAAGGAGATTAATGAATGAAGCACGAATACACATTTACTTTTTTAAACAGAATGGAAACTAATAATTATTTGTAGAGAGAGGCTGAGGAATTTGTAAATTTCCTTTTCAAATAATGTATTAACAAAAAAATATTGTAACACAGAATGAACGAGAAGTGATCGTGGTTCCGTATTGGCATAAAAATTCATAGTTTAATAACGGGCACCAATGTTACTAATAATGAAATAAGTTACTTCAATAAGCCCGAAGAGAAATTTAGGTACAGGAACTTGCAGAATTATCGCCGGAAATATGTCATAACTTGCGTTAAATTAAAAAAATAATAATCAGGAATAAATTGATTAAAACTCACCCTTTCGGAAAGTCACCTGGGGTTTACAAACCTGTGTCACTAGGTTACTGGACCGATCCTAGTCATCGACGGACGGAACGGTTTATGGTAGGGTAGTGCCCAGTCCGCAGGTGATTGCAGGTGTACGGCACCAGCCGAAGTTATGGATTGTAACGTCAAGTGCGTCCGGGTTATTCCCGCGAATGTGTATTGACTTCACTGCACGACCACTAACACTGATCAACCGACACTATCACTTAATGTATTTCTAATCGAACGTGTTGTTCCTACGTTAGCAAATTCGTGGCCCTGAAAGGAGCCGATTGTTTTCAATTTATCAGACGTTTTACGTAGCCAAACGCTTGCACAGCAGCAGGCGCATATTCGTTATTCTGTGCGTACCACCAGAACATTGCGTAATACTCCCGTGAACTGAACATCTCTGTCGCCCGATTGCTAATCGATTGACAGAATTTTTCCGTAAGGGCTTCCTCTACCCCCAAGTAGTTTCCCATCTTTACATTATGAGTTCACTCCCAGCGCGGCAACAAGATTTAGGTAAAAAGAAACCAGAGCTCTAGGAAAACACGTGTTTTGCAGAAGTGCAACGGACGAACCGTCGTGCAATTTCATCGAAGCGCGGGTTCCGTTAATTTACTGCCAGGATACTCATTGCTTCGAGATAGAAAGCAGAAACTACGTTTTTCTCGAGGAGCAGAAAAAAAAGTTTCACGGACACATGTTGAGTCGACGCTGCTTAGCCCTGTCCGAGCACCGTAGCAGAGGTCGGAGTGGACGTTTCGTTACAGGACGCAGAGAACTTTTATACCTGCAGACTGAATTTCAAGCATTTGAGGGTCAACCAGCCACGTATACTGTAACAGAAATATCTGGAAATCGTTAAAGTGTACTACCTGTTTAATTATACATAATGTACTTATTGTACATATTGTACTTATGAATTTATATCTCGGAAACTATATGTTATATTCGGTTGATTCTTCTTTCGGTTTTAATCGAAAAGGATCAGCCTTTCTGAATAAATTTCTTCGAAGTCGAAAAATCATTTTTGCAATACTAAAAATTATTAACAAAAAATTCTTATTGTGTACATTTACCTCGAGGTAGCGATTTTTAAAATCTGAAATAAATACTACCATATTCGACGGAATGTTTTCCATAAAATAAGCCAGTCTTTAGGGTGATGCGGTTCATATTAACGTCGCAGTAAGCTATTAAAGACAGCAGTGCGACCCGGTTCAAGTAAAAGGACTGGGCGCTCCGCTATTACGGTCAACTACTGTACCGCTACCATTCCAGATTATTTCAATGAGGTGAGAAACAATATCGATAGGAAATCATAAAAGTAAATCATCATAAAATAATATATAAGTATAAAAAACAACAAAAATATAAATATTTATTTATTTAATGATTAATTACATTATAAATTGTAATTATATTATTATTATTTTATATTTGTGTAAATTATAAATTATCATTGATACTTTGATATTGTTTTGAACCTTATTCAAATAATCTGGAGTGATAGCGATACAGTAATCGACCGTAATAGCGGAGCGCATGGTTCTTTTACCATCTAGGGCTGTTTTTACGCCTTCAACATGGACGAAAGCATATACGTGAAGTGAACACATATTCGGTGGAATAACCCGGACGCACTTGACAGATCAACCCTTAACTTCGGCTGATAAGATATACCTGCGATCAACTGCGGACATGGTGATACCCTGCCATAAACCGTTTCGGCCGTCGAGGACCAGGATCGGTCCAGTGATCTAGTCACACAGGTTTGCAAACTGCATGTGACTTTCCGAAAGGGTGCGTTCTAATCAAATTATTGCTGATTATTATTGTTTTAACTTAATGCAAGCTATAACTTATTTCCCGTCATACTTCTGCAAGTTTCTGTACCTAAATTTTTCTTTGGGCTTTTTAAAAAGACTTATTCATTCTTAGTAACATTGTTGCCCGTTAATGAACTACGAATTTGTATGCCAATATCGAACTACGATCACTTCTCGTTCATTCTCTGTTAGATTACCTTTTCGTTAAGACGTTATTTGAAAAGGAAATTTACAAATTCCTTAGGTTCTCTCTACAAATAATTTGTTTACAATAATTCTGTTTAAAAAGGTAAATTTGCATTCGTCTTTTTACGTTACACATAATTTTCCTACATTTACGCTTAATTCGTTAATCTCTTTAAATAACAAACGAAAGATGATAAAAAGTATGATTTTATTTGTTTCGCCTTTCTTATTTGCTATTATACGCGGTTTCCTGGGATGCCCGCCGACTTGCTTGTTCGGAGCTTCATAGTACAAGCGTAACGCGTAGTCACCGCTAGCGCGAGAACTCGGCTGGCAAACTCGCGCTCTGATTGGTCGGGGTTTTTCGTTAATATCTC
This sequence comes from Dufourea novaeangliae, assembly GCF_001272555.1. Taxonomy (NCBI): domain Eukaryota; kingdom Metazoa; phylum Arthropoda; class Insecta; order Hymenoptera; family Halictidae; genus Dufourea; species Dufourea novaeangliae. Next base: position 105,863 of record NW_015373915.1, on the reverse strand, counting down.
GTTAACAAAGCCTCGGATGACATTTTCGCTAAGGAAAAAGTTGTTTCAAATCATCCGAGGAAACCCTCTTTTCCGGAAAGAGAGACATTTTTGAGACACCCTGTATATGGTTCAGTTTATTATAACGTTCGATAAAAATCTCATAAACTCGGTGTTACAATATGGCTTACTTGCTAAATACTTATCTAATGATATTCGATAGACGTCGTACCTTTCTTCTCTTGGCCGAGGTAGGATATGAGATTAACGGTTCTCCGAATATGAATAGATGTGGACGTTTACCGTCGTTGTAACTCTGGCTATCGGGACTATTTCTCCGGATGAGAGGGTCACACGCGACGGGCTGTTCGTTCGGTACGCGGTATCACGATAATTAGCGACGAGTCGATGGTTTGTTGGTGTATTTATAATTTCGAAAACTTAATGGAAGTGGCAAGGTTGACCGCCCTTTCGGTGTTCCGAGGTATAATGCGGATATCGTCTTCGCTGACACTATGCAACCTGAGTACAGGGCAACATCCCGGAAGTTGCAGCGGAATTTCTTATATGGGAAGTTTTCTATAACGGGTGGGACGTAACATCTGCATAGGAATCATGGAGTTCACACGGATACTCCAAATCAACCTCCAAGAGGTATCCGGTCGGACCGTCTATTGGAATCGAATTTACATCAAATTCTGCCAATTATTCTCATGTGCCCATCGAAAGCCACCATGCAGTAAAGATTGTGACATTGACCAAGCGTACAATTTGTTAACATCAAAATACATTAAATAGGTGGAAACTTTCGATGGATCGTACGAGGGTAAATATTTATTATTTGCACGCGCGTACATGTGGGAACATTGTAAGTCCACCATGTATCCCCCACTCAACGAACAATAACATATCGACATCTGTCAACAGTTCCAATTCGATGTTAGTATATTTCAACATCGCGTCCTACGTGAAACCGGGAAGAGTAAAGTAGTGAAGTGGATCCATATTGTATGTTGCAAAACAATCGTCACAGAAATTTTCAAAAATGTCGGCCAATAACAATACGGCAACTTTTAGATATAAATCACTTTACTGCCCCTACCTCTCGATATGGAAACATGACCATACATTGACCGCGTGTATATAATCAACCTCGGATACGTGGTTGTCGCACAATAGGTTGTAAAACGCCTCACGCGCGGATAAACACTTTTCATTCAATTTGTTAAATGATGTTAAGTAATCGTACTGAAACACACCCTTTCTGGTAAGGAAATTGAAGTCGTTGTCGAGGAGATTTTTGAATTCGCTCCTTATGATATATAACTTATTCTTATCCAGACACGATCACAATTTGTCGAGACTCGAACTTAGAAATATGGATGAATTGATGAAGCGAAATTTGGCGCACTTTTTTTCGCATGCGAACCCATATTATTTGTTCTGGTTTCGGCCACATGTTTTGTGAACGAAATGTACTTCTCTTTCGTTAACGGCAACAAATCCACTTTACCGTTGAACGCATTGGCGAGCTCCTTAATTATAAAATGCGCGTCATAACCGGACATATTGTGAAAAACAACGGGTACCGTGAATGAAGTTCGATAATTTAAATTACAATTCGAATCGATGGACCTCGGTACATCCCTGAAAAATGACACTAGTCGCGAACTCTCTCGTCATCATCGGGGAACGGTTTTTCTCATATATGGCAATAGATGGTTCGACTAAAGTTCAACGACTGTTCTGCGGTAAATGAATTCATCGGAATCGTTCTTTCCAATACCGTTTTCCTCCAACATCCCAACTTATACGATTCCTTCGTAAATCACTCAATGCATCCCGACTTCTGGTGATAAGAACGGTTCCTACCTAACGACACATCGTAGGTGCAGCGGACATAAAAACCCACGCTGAATGCATGATGATGTTGATACGGCGAAGAAGTTTTGCCTCCCTGCTGTTCCAGCGTAACGTCCTCCAGCAAACAGTCCGCGTAGACGATGAAAGATGCACGCTCTAAGTAACGATAATTTGTAAATCGTAGCTATTTTTCGGTTTCCGTTGGAAGTGTTATCGCACAGTCGTTCATTCGACAGCAATCGACAAGGTGAGCGTCCAGTTTTTCATGCGAGCCAAAGTAGCGGAGACACCTGAAAATAAAAATAACGTTATGGTTTGATCGGGGGGAGTGTAGTTGTATCATCGATGAAAGTTTTTGCTTACCGATCGCAAATAAATCTCGCGTTGTTGATGATTATTGATCTCAACATATTCCTTATGCATGCGAAATGATGGTGCGATGGATCCTTCGAATTTTCGACGAGTAGGAGATTAACGTGCCTGTCCTTTTTCTCAGAAGTTAAATGTAGCGGCACACACATATTCCGCATCCACCCATAAATGTTTATTGAGATGTTATTGGGATTTTCAAACTTGTCCATCTATTTCAACGTCACTTGCAGTTGAATACCGCGGGTGCTATTCGAAGCACGCTTGAATAGTGTGGATACGAGGATATACGGCTCATATTCTTACTGACGGGATAAAGACTTGGAACAACTGACCAAAAGGAAAACGCGTTATCGTCACAGCTTTTTTTAGCCTGTACTGCACGAGGTAGCAAAACGGTACATCTCGCATGCAGAAGCTCGTATTCGTTGACATTTATCAAGAGATGTAATATTCTCTATAAAGCCGAACCGCTATCACGTTCTTAAAATTCTTCCATTGAAGCTAAAATTGATGAATCACATTCTCCGAGTTCCACCGACGTACATCGGATGATTGAAACAGTTCACATGTACGTGTGTTGAAACTTTTCACGTCATTCACTTATAAGGATACATGCTCGTTGATAGCGGCAGTAACGCAGCTGAATACGATTCTTCATGCGTGTTGAAGAAATTGACGAAGATCGATATACTCTACGTTGATAACGACACTGGTAAAAAGCGACTCTTAAACGTCCATTCAATGTCCTCCCAAACGAGAGACGATGCTTTAGCTCCACGAGTTCCATCGAACAAACTACTACCCACGTGCGAGTGTCTCTTACGCATCTTGTTACGCGGAATTTAGCTTTTGGGCTCCTGTCAGCCGTGTGGCCGTGGTCCACCGCGAACAAGGCCCCTCTCTTGGCCCTCGCGACTATTCGCGACTCCGCAAGTTGAACGCCAGGCACTCCCCGAGTGCCGGTATCAGGTATGACTTCCGATACCCTCCAAGGTTTACTTAGAGTGGTGGCTAGGAGAGAGTGGCGGTTGCCGGCTAGCACGCACAATGGTCGGGGTTCGCGAGTAGGATGCGGAGATTCTCCTCACGGCAGGAGGCGGTTCGCGAATAAACGGAGATCGTTTTGCGTTAATTTCGCTATTTATTAACGTCTCGTGTCTACCCTTGAGGGCAACGCTACAATAGGTGGTAAACGATAACAGTCCGATAACATATTCGTCCGAATTTCGGTACACGTCGCATTACAAACTAAGTAACAAGTGATGCGGCTACGGCGCCTCCGCTGGATGGTATGCGTGACACGCTATTATTTGAGGAAACCCGAGAAAGTACGCCCGTCCGCTACTCGCGGTCGCGCCCGCGAATTCGCAGCCTCTCACAGAACGTGGGAGACTGTTGGATGTTATTGGGACACGATTTTAACGCAATCAATTACAGAATCACCCGAGATACAGGCTTTGCTCGCAATTTGCAGTCCCGTAATTGTCTGCTTTTAATCACCCGCTCACGACACGTTCTTACAATCTGACCTAGGCCTACGTTCACAACCAAATGATTCGTAGCGGATTTCGGTAATCGGCCGTAACTTTCGGCGGTACCCCACTTGACCCTTTCTCTACCGTTCTGTCCCCCGTGCCCCCGCCGCGAATCTCCCTTGGAGTATCTGCCGGTCTTCAGGTGCGCCGCATTTTCCGGAAATTACTTGGGCCCTGGGGGGTTTTCCGCCAATGTTTCCGGCTTCTCTGGCGTATGGTTGGAGTACAGTCTTTGGTCTCCTGGACGCACCTGTACTCCCCGATGATGGATTTCTCCTGTAGCCACCTTCGTTGGGAGTCCTGGGTAGAGGGAGGCGCCGGTTACTGCCAACATGGTCCAACTCCGTGGTTGCGGGTTTTCAGCGACTCCACAATCGACCAGCCGCCTCACGAAGTCGAGTCCTCCACTGTTGTTTAGCGGTGTGTTCCTCTCGTATGGCAGGAGAGACCTTTGTCCCTATAATCGGCCAATTTCCAATATCTCATGGCGGCTCTTGGTCAGGGTGGGGGAAATGGTTCCAGAGTCGGGTGTCACCGAACGCTCGCCACGGCCGTGTAATTATACGCAGATGCTCGGCGCGGAAAAAGACGCAGTTAGTCACTATTCAAATGTTCGCTATCTCTCGGGATTCCTCTTGGAGCGCTCGTGCAAAAAGCAGCGTAACAGTACTCATAGTTGTTGGAAAACATATTTTTAAAAAATTTGTTCTTTTCATTTTTTAATAAACATTTTCAATTTTATAGAACAAAATTATTGTCTCGTTTATTATTTCCTCTCCTTCCTTCTCCCTTCGTAGTACATGTGATATCAGCCTAGCACGCGACTGCAACGATGGCTAGTGCTGTAGAAGGAATGGTGGGGATAACCATATAGCATCTGGCGAACAAGGATAATATGTATCAATCTATGTGCTACTACCGTGTTTTGTCGTCGTGCCGCGTAAAATGCATACACACATCATGCAGATGAATAAAAAAACAGCGTGACAATGGTGATGTCTATGGTCCAACGTGAAAACGCGTGTGACTTAAAAAATTGGTAAAATATTGTACAATAATTGTTTCTCGTTAATAATAGTTTATATTTGTAGATCATCGACGAAGCCACAGAATTCGCGTATCCTGGACCGACGATATTCATTGACCAGTAACTATTTCAAGTACCTCGATATTGGCGTAAACGTTGGCGAAGATTGCCGCGTTGAGTTGGCTATAGGAAATAATCGAGGGAACGAAATACCCTATCCCATGTCAACGTGGAAAGAGTTTCTACGAACGAAAGCGAACATTCAATGATTGCTGCTGGCTACATCCTCGTTAAACGAAATCATAAAAATCGGTAATACCTTAACGTTACAAGTCGTTATGTTCAACGATATAAAAAACATAAAAATTACCGATTCTGTTACTTCTATATTCATTACTGAAAAGACTATGTACAGAATATACAAATTCGAGTAATGTATAGACCATATGTATTCTTGGTTGTCGGAAATCATTCCTATGATCAAATATAAGTTCGCGTAAAAAAAAGAAAATTCGTTAAAATTGTGAAAGAAGCCCGTACGAAGGATCATGTAAATGTGATAATGCCGTCTGATGAATATTTTGAGAACAGTTTGATTGATAGTAAACTATTGGCTCTGTGTTCAAACACAATCTTGTACTAAGCGCACTAATAAAAAACATAAACTGAACAATACCTACCTATTGTATTTCGTAACAAAACTTATTCTTATCCCTGATGTCACGTGACGTAGCCGCTGAAGTAACTAGAGATGATACGTGGCGGTGCACGATCTTCCTACACCGCGGCTCCTACGTCAACATCGTCGTCGCTTACGAAATTCGATCAAGGTCAGACTTGGATTAGGTCTGGCTTGTCTACGCGTGAAATAACGTAATAATTCGATAATGCCCAAAATTCGATCAAGGTCAGACTAGGGTTAGTGATTAGTGATTAGTGGCACTGTCCTCCCGGGAGAATGGGTTTCGGTACCCCTCCCAAGCCAGGAGCCTGGCTGTTGAACTGCCTGGCCTACGCAAAGACCTATAGTGGGGTCTAGGGATGGCGTTACCCGGGGTTTCTGTTTATCTCAGCTTTCCACCCGTCCCAACTTTTTTAAGCCCTAGCCACATGAAGGGATCGAGTGTACTCGCACTAGGATTCGGAGAGTCATTAGGACGGCCCATCCTTACCTAATTTGAGAGCTAGTGGAGTATGAACGTCGGGGAATCACATCCTTCGTCTCCTAAGGTGAGTAACGGATCACTCTTGTTTTCATCCACAAGCCGAGCCTGTATAAATAGGGGGTTCATCGTCGTACTACTTCGTTGAGATATACCCACTAAACCCTCACGGTGGCCGGGCTCGGCGCTATGCGGGGAGGCACCGGGATCTCTTGCGAACACAACCAGTACCTCCGCAGCGCCAGCTCCGCCAGTTTACGGCGGAGCGCCCTCTCTGTGGTGGGGGAAGCGGGAGCTTCCCGTAACCAGCGTTTACCTGCTTACGTCCCGAATAAGTCAGGGAAACCCCCTCCCCTGTTTTCCCAGTCTCAAACTACAACCCCCCGTCCGACAGGAATAGGCAGGAGCTGCAAAGCTTCTGGATAAATTTAGATGGGACCTCCATACTAGCCGGCCTCTCGGTTCGCACTGCCACTCCCGAGGATCGGTGTGATTTAAGTCGCGTTACAGCTTGGGTGTGAGTTTAAGATAGAGATAGACGAGATAGAGTAGGTCGCGCCCCCTAGTTTGTCCGTGATGTAAACCATCCACCATTCGGGTACGTACTTGGGTGAGGGAGGGGCCAATTGTGCGAGCTCGCCTCGAGTAGAGATGTGGTGAGAGTATGAGTGTGTGGAGTCCTAACATGCGAGCCCGCCTTACGAGGGCTTATGGCGGGACAGGGCCTTGATGTCTTGCGTCTGTGACTGATTTTATGTGTGTCGTTCAGAAGGGGGATGGAAACCGATCGTGCGAATCCGCCTCGAGTAGAAATGTGGTAGGACAGTGCCTCGACGTCGCGTTCCCGGGATAGGATTTGTGTATATATACATGTGAATAAAACATGCTTGTGAAGTGTCGGATCCATCTGGACATTCTTCTATCATCCCGAAATGGAAGAATCCCCTAGATCTGCCACCCCAGACTAGAGTTAAATCTGGCTTATATACGAGTGCAATAGCGTAATATTTCCGTTGGAGCCGGGTTAGGTCTGTGATAGGTACGCGTGCAATAGCGTTATAATTCGACCAAGGTCAGACCAGGGTTAGGTCTGGCTTATGTACACGTGCAATTGCGTAATATTTCCGTGGACGCTGGGTTTGGTCTGTGATAGGTACGAGTGCAATAGCATTATCAACGACTGTTCGGGACTGGGTGAGACGCTGCATGGTGTCATGCGCGACCATTCCGCAAGTCGGCGTTCCGGCGAGCACGAATCGCAGCTCGTGCCGCATTCGACCATTCGCGCCGGAGACTAAGTGTTTCGTCGTGGGTAATTGTAGTACCAACACCGGTGGGCCACCTCGTACAGTTACAACGCTGTCCTTCTTTAGCCACAGCCAGCTCTTTGTCTGGCAATGTGCTTTCTCTCATACTCAAAGGATCGTTGCTGTGCGGGGTGCCTACGTGACAGCAAACACCAGTTTTTATACTATTCACTGCCTAATTACCCGTGACGAGCCTTTGACTCCGTCTATTCGTGACGAACCTTCTGTACAAGAAACAGCGAATAAGCTAAAGGAGCACTCTATGGCGCTCCGGATTCAATAATTGCATTATATGTTTTCGGTGCTCCGAAGTAGTGTTATCTATTCGTTGTCGTTTTGTTATATTTATTTATTTGTGAACATTTGACGCGAACAATAAACTGTCAATTGTTCGACAAAATCAAGAAGGTACTCCTTCGCCACTTCTTTTCTTTCGAGACTAATCTGGAACAGCGACATTTCCGTTGGATCCATTAGCCAGAATCGGCTTAGTATAACTACTCCAAACCTATGTCCTTGAAAAAAGTTATTTCGAAATTCGAAAAGTCTTATATCAAAATGCCCAGAGGCGAAGCTGGTTATTGGGCAGTAGGAATTTTTCCATTCTTGCAAAGGAATTTATTTAGTTATTGTAAAGATCAATTACACTAAATAAAACTCCTGTAAAATCTGGCGTTACTTTAAAATGACGAATAATTACTTGAAAACGTCATTTTACTTATACTCTCGTTAACAAATTTCTGCGGTGTCATAAAATTTACGCGATGATTTTGATATGACTGTCTCATCAAGTGTTTATTCCCGATAACGTCTCTAGCTGCTGCTTCAGATACTGCTAGAGGTGTGATACCCATAAACGTTTGTTTTACATGGATCCGTACCATTTTCTTGTAAAATATTAATAAATATGTTAATTAATAATTACGAAATTAATTAAATTAATTAATAAATGCAACGTAACAGCATACTCAATTGCTGCTGTAACATCTAGCCCCAGTATCTCCTACCATAACAAAAAATTTATTTGAAACATGCGCTTTTTTGGGCTATACCATCAGACTGATTGTGAGAATCATTTCGTAAAATTGTCTTGATACCTGTTGCAGGTGAGGTAGGAAAGGAGATGTACATAGTGAACAGGGGAAGACTGCAGGTAGTGGCTGACAATGGGAAGACAGTCCTCGCTACACTTAAGGCGGGTTCCTACTTCGGGGAGATCAGCATTCTCAATATGGGGACTGCAGGTAAAGAGTGCGGTAAATATTCCAAGCGAACCAGGGGCCCGTGAGCTGTCCCCCTCGTATTTCACGATCACGATTTCACATTTCACGTTCTTACCACTCTGTGAGAGAGCAAGCCGTCGAGCCGGTATGAGCCGATCTAGGAACGTTTCTTTCTAGTAACTTTTTTTTACCCCGTACACTCTCTGTCGCCAACATTCCTGTTGTCGATTTCCACCTGCTATTCACGATCGACGATCACGCAACGAACTAAGAACACACGAAGTGTCGAGTTAACCTCTTGCGCTGGAAAGACGTGCCACACACCTCGAAATTATACGCATTTGTGACCTGGCTGCCAACGCAAGTGGTTAAATGTAAATAAACATTGTAAAGTTAAGATAGTAGCACCTAGTTTATTCTGTTCTTATCAATTTTCAGTTGTATGCGACGTTTCTTATAGAGGGTGTAACAAAAATTTTGGAAGACCCGGATAATGGGAGACTCGTGAGGTGAATTGAAACAAGTTTTTCCTTAGCAAATATGTTATCCGAGGTTTTGTTAACGAGATATTAACGAAAACCCCGGACCAATCAGAGCGCGAGTCTGCCGGCCAAGTTCTCGGGGTAACTATGGCTACCAATCGCAGCGCGTAGCTAACGTTACCGCGGGAAGTCGGCCGACAGACTCGCGCTCTGATTGATCGGGGTTTTTCGTTAATATCTCGTTAACAAAGCCTCCAATAACATTTTTGCTAAGGAAAAATTGTTTTAAATCACTGTATACATCCCAACACACGACTCAAAAATAGTCATTATCATTTTTGACTCATCTATACACACGATTTTTAATCGCGGAGGTCTACAATTATATTGAAAGGACTACACGCATGACCCTTATACAGACTGTTCTTTTATTCACTAGGACTCTTAGAACAGAAATGGAAAGAAATTGTTGAAAGATTGTAATTTGCTTTGAAGTAATGATAAACTTATTGTTATCTTCTTTGTTCTTTGAAAGCAGATGTAACATATAATGTATATAAGAGAAAATTTTGTTTTGCTTCAAAAAGTTGAAGTTGCACCAGACGACAAAAGAAATTTCCCGTTAATGGAGCATATCAGTTCGAAACGTCTAAAAATGTATCAGATTGTTAACATGAATTTGTATACTTAAACATGAAACAACTGCTCCGTCGTCAATGTTAAAACACTATGTAACAACTCAAACAAGTTATAGACTAGGTGATTCAATAACAATCACCACCCGAAATAACTCATTACTTATTGACTGTAGTGAAAAATATTTCGTATCGAGTATGTATTCGACGGGGCTCGTCGAACAGAGTGGCATTTTATATTTTTTATGTATCTTATTTACCGTGGTTACTAGATGATCTTGAATTGTTTAAATAGCACCGCGGATATAAATATGCTAAAAAACTTCTGGTACTGTTTTGCACATAATAAAAAGACAAATGCAATGACCTATAAAGTGACCATGAGGTGATTTTAACGCTCAAAATAGTAATTATTTTTTCTAACTTCTGTACCCGCGGAACGATTACAATCAGAAATACCAATAATGGTTAGTCTCTTGTGCCTATAAACAATTCATGCTGACTACTTACCTAGATGTCAAGTTTATTGGAAAGCGTAGCAAGCTGTCACTTTTGCAACTCGCTATACGAAAATGTGGTCCACGAACGCGAAAAGAGCTGATATCTGTAGTGCTGGTACAGTGACAGTTTAATATTAGGAACTGTCATGGTTTATTTCTTCATATTCTGAGAGTGAAGGTCAAGGTTACTTTGTTATAAGTCATTAAACACATCTTTTTAGGAAGTATAACACAATACTAGAAAAAATACACGATGTTATTTGAAAAACTCAGTCACCTTGATATCGCGGTAAATAGCAGATGTATAAAGTGTGAGAGGTTATTCTATAGAAAATCGATCAAAATTGGGACTTTTTCAACATAACTGTCACCACTTTTTTTCATTTTTTGTAGAAAATTAGATACCTATGAGAAATGCATCTAAGTAAATCTATAATGTCCTGCGGGATATTTTGACTGAATTACAATAGTTTGAAAATCATAAAAATGATTCAATTTCGCCTAGCAGAGGTATATTCAAAGTATCATACCTTTGGTTAGAATCGGTCAATTGGGATAATTATTTTTGCGTTAGTTAGGGAATAGTATATATTTTCAGAAAAAAATACAGTATCCCCCTTTCGAAGGAAAGCAATTTCAAGGATAATAAAAACGTCGTTTATCCTTAAATACTTCAAAACTCGCATGTTTGAATTTTTGTATCGTTACATATGTTAATTACTATAATTTAAGTACTAAACTATGAAATTTTCAAAGTGGAATCGCAATGGGTTTGGAAAATATAAATATTTTCATGGAGGCATATTTAATAATCGAACAAATTCTTACAGTACATTCTTTTTTAAAGGGAACTTATTCCAGGTCTGTGAAGTTAGCATCCTCAAATGCAAAATTTTATGAAAAACCAACAGTATTCCTTTGTCCACGATTTGTCCACATTTGTCTAACCAAAATTTTCGTTTGTCCACCCTTTAAAAGAAAGTTATAATCAAATAAAAAAATTTGTCCGTAGCACCCCATGAACATTTTTCCTTAATTCTCAAGTTGATTATGATTGTCCGCCATTTGTCCATGTTTGTCCACCCAAAATTTTCGTTTGTCCATCCAACAGACTCGAACTATTATCAAAAAAAACATAAATAATAAGATACGTCACTCTGAGTATTTCATATTACATTTTCTCTAAACTAAGCATTGGAATTGTTTGTTCACGATATGTCCTCGTTTGTCCATCCATAATTTTCGTTTGTCACCGTCAATATTAAATCTCATTTTTATGTGTTTTTGTTTGTTAATAATAATTCGATTCTGCTGGATGGACAAACGAACATTTTGGGTGGACAAACATGGACAAATCGCGGACAATCATATTCAACTTGAGAATTAAGGAAAAATGTTCGTGGGGTTGTTGGTTACAAATTTCTTTATTTGTTTATAACTTTTTTTTGAAGGGTGGACAAACGAAAATTTTGTTACTCATTTTGTTACTCGTTGTCGAAAACGAATACTGTTGGTTTTTCATGAAATGTTGCATTTGAGGGTGCTAACTTTACAGACCTACTTATTCCTCAATTTGAATTAAAACTCAGCCATTTATTTTCCCTTATAAATTTACTCGCATTCCCATACGATTAAAAATACCAAACTAATCTTTTTATATACTTTTTTATTTACATAATATAAATAAGGCAATCCTTAGTACTAAATATGATTTTTTTTCATAAATTAGACATGAATCAGTATTATTTGGATTTTTTCGACAGTGTGTATGAAGTTTCCAGTGGAAATAGAAAAACATTTACATTGAACCCACTACTATCTGGTGGTTAGAACGGAATACACCTGTTGGGTTTTTGGAATTTGTACAGACTCCTCACATCTGCCTTTAGAAAAAACCTCAGTTAGGTTATATTCTTCCTTTGTATACCGTATGCACTAACAAGTAGAGGTCCCCAGGTGTAACGCTGACTTTTTAATGAGGTTTAGCACAGTGATAGAACCATTTCTGAAACCAATGATATTTGTTTCAGCCGCATATGGCCATTAGTTTATGAGATATTTAATGTTCAGTACCTAGGGGCCTTCCACACTCACCGAGAATTTACTGTAACATGCTTTTCATATAGTGTACACGCAGATTAAGATTATCACCACTTATGGTTGGCTGATTTAAATCCATTTTTTAGCTACATCTCGTAGCAAAAGTATTAGTAATTGTCTCGGTGGTACTTTAAAACGATTAGCGTCTAAGGCCAGTACAACAGCCACATAATAATCAAATTACGACTCCTGTTCAACTTTAGCAATGGGCATAATCCACGTTCACAATGTTCTTTGCATACGGTTCAAAAGAACAATACAACCTAACAAAGGTTTTCTCAAAGACAGAATTAAGGAGTCAGTACAAATCCCAGAAACACAACAGGTGCATTGCGTTACACAAATAGATAACGTAACCAACGTAATTTTTTGTTTACTTCCACTGACAACTTCATACACGCTGTCAACAAACCCATATAATAATGATTCATGTCAAGACTCATGAACATACAGTTTATTATAATAAATTGAGAATAAATATATATTAGAATATTAAAGACGTTTATACTACTGAACGACGCGTACACGAATATATTTCTATCTAACACAAGCTCATGCTCATATAGCAGTCTATGGTCACAGTATAAGTACAGGGGGATCCTCTCCCTGTGCAAATCAAAGGCTGTGCCACTCTAAACCGCCGCGTCGACACGTATAAACTGTCGATTGATCCCCACTGTTGATGACGTCCCGAGGTCACACACACGCGCCGACAAAGCGGTTCTGTAGAGCAGCACGGCCTTTGATATTTGTAGCGAGAGAATCACCCTGTGCAACCAGTATGGTTACTCCGTGTCGGCTCCTTTGATGTTAGCGTCGAACACTCGTCATGTTGTCGATTGTATAGCGTGCTAATATTTAAATTGTGAAAAAGCAGCCAAGTATGAATCGATACTTTCATGTTATATGTATAGGTAACCACACTCATATTTTCGTAATGAAATATTACAAATGTTGCAAATAAGGTTGCCCTGTAAATTCGTAGCGTTTTTACTTTTTATTTTTTAATGTTGAGTTCCTTTTGTTAAAAAATCGTGAAATTAACTGACTGGTCATCGTTTCTTTACATCAGTTTTCGTCACCTGTCAGTCAATTTCATGATTTTTTACCAAGAGAAGCTCTAATATTAAAAAATATAAAATTAAAAGCGTTACGAATTTATCGGGCAACCTAATATAATATTGAATTAAAGCTAGGTGTCCATTTGAAGGTTCCTTACGATAGTTGCTCGCGAGAGTACTCTCAAATTATGTATCCATTGGAGAGTAACTTCGAGAAGTTTTACTCGCCAAGTGCCCACACATAATAAAAACAACGCGTTGGGAGCTTATTATAAAATAGGACTCTCAGAATCGTGTCCATTCAGATTTATCTATGCTCACTTTCTGTAGTTTACTTTGAAATAGAGGGGAGATAAGGTATAATCATGTAAAAAGATGAGAAAAATATATAATAATAAATTTAAATATATACAGGGTGTTTCAGCTATTATGATCACCTCGTATAATGACATAACGGTAAAATTTATGAAAATTTTGAGGCGCAAAACTTAAATGGCATCAAGAGACACATCTTGTAAGGTACACTCAAACCTGTTTTTATGCAGTCTTTTTATGTGCGCTTTTTTTGTGCGATTTTTTTTAGGCGGCATATAAAAAAAATGTCTATCAAAATGCATAATATGAATAAGAAGTAATAAAAAGTAAGAAATTTGAAGATTATTTTGCCGTAAGGTTGCCTGAATGCCCAAATGTGTTTCATCATCACATTACATATGTACATATTGCATTAGCCAATTTCATTACTTATGTATTGCATCATCTACTGACATGAGTTGATCACCATCCTTCAAAGTGCATACATACCTCTCGACCATGAAGGTAAAATTAATTTTAAAGTGAAATTAAAGGTAATTCACCACAAGAAAATCCGCGTTCTTGACTACCAAGAATAATTGTTATATGTATATTTTGGAAATTTCCGTATGTGTAATATATAATGTATAAGTAAATAAAATATTTTAAAATGTTTCCATGTGTAAATTAATTTTTTTATCTTGTTTGGAAAAGCAATTTCTAGTTACATCGTGAGGTTTTGAGTTATTACGTATGTGAGACTTTTTATGTGGTCCCTATTCACTTCATAAAAAAGTTTCTTTTTTTAAATGTGTTGCGAACAATATTTTTTATAGCTACTTATGAAGTTTCGGAATATTTTTTTTGTGCGTTTTTTTTATACGATCCCCATCCCCCGCACAAAAAAAGGTTTCAGTGTATGTGCTTTTTATATAGTGTGTGGAGGCAGTTCAGAGATTTCAAGGTTACCTTGATTCTTTTTAACGGAATGACCTATTTTTAGTACCATAGGTCGATGGAGTATCAAATTCTGAGTAAAAATATGTTGACCTTCATACATCCTAAAGTTAATAGTTAACGAGACATTTACAAAATAGTAATTTATTGAAATTGCTGTACTGAAGTTGAGGGGCCCCAATTCGAGCACCTATAGCTTCAGATAGTAAGTACGTATTACAAATTATTTTGTAAATATCTCGTTTAGGACGTATAAATTGTCAGAAAATTTTTATTCAGAATTTGATACTGTGGTACAAAAAATGGGGTATTCCGTTGTTACGTCCCGCGTTGCGGTCCCAGCTACAACTGTCAGTTAGAACCTCATTGAATTTTGAACCTGGTTCAATGCGGTTGTACATGAATTTCCGAAAAGTGATTTTTGTCAGTCAAGAAAAGAATCCGGTTCAATACGGATATCCAAATCCATGGATGAAACAAGGATTTGTAGATCAAAAATTCATCGGTTTCTATCAGAGATTGCCACTTGTATAAAACCAATAGGTTGGTATCTGGAATTGCGAATAAAAAATCTTACGGTTTCAATTGGGATATGCAACAAACTTATTGAATCCGTCGTCATCCGGATTGGCAGAACAAACAATTCGCGGGATGCATGTAGTTTTGACAGAGGAAGAATTTGGCCCGGTGTCAATCGGATTTGCGGACAGAAAATTAATGCGGTTCTATGCGATTCCACGAAACACGTACTTCAAAAAAATTAATTTGGTTCTATCTGGAATGACCAATACAAAACACAATAGTTTCAATCGGGATATGCAACAAACTTATTGAGTTCGTGTCGCTTGGGTTTTTGGTAGCGGCCGCTAGGTGACGAGTTTTCTCGTAAGCGGTAATTAGAGCCTTTAGCTACTTATGGGGCTCCGCGGAGGAGCAACCCAGGCATCTTGGGTAGGGGTCGTCTACCATCAGCCCTACTGACGAGTCTTGGTAAACGATTCCCGAGACGAAACGCCATCTTTTTGATCAGAATTTCGCACTGTATTTCCAGTTAGGAATTGATAACAATTTGAAGCGACTAGATACGGAAATACGTGTTGTTTCAGGTTCATTAATGTCATGTAAACCGTGTAACTACTGCTAGCAAAATTACTTGGAAATACTGATAGATTCAATGAAAATTTGTATCTGGATTTCCAGATGGAACCAGCTTAAAAAAGAATGAAGTTTTTCGAGAAGATACTTCGTGCAAATTCGAGTAGAAATCATAACAAAGTGTGCTAGAAAGTAAGGATAGATACCATCAAAATTTTTACATGCATATCCGGATTGAAACTGATAGAAAATATTTTTCATCTGTTTCAATCTGCATTTTACGGGAAGAAAACCACATCAAACCGGATTAAAAATTTTTTAATCCGGTTCTAACTGGCAGTTGCAGCAGGGATCGTTACTTTAGTAATAATTACAGGTCCTGGCTCTTTTAAAGTTCTAAGGCACGCCCTATCTAAACTTAGGGAGGGATAGGAAATCACAATCGTTCTCGATAACAACAAGGATATATTCTAACAATGAAGTAAATAAAAGATACAAATAAATCTTAACATGCCAATGATGATGGAGATGAATGATGAATTCGTTGACGCTTTCGGTCGGCTCAGTCGGGATTTCGTCTCCTTGAAAAGGCGGAAGACTCATTGGCGCTCGGGGCCGTTACAGAGGGTCTATGCACTGCGGAACACCTTATCCCCGTCTCGGACGTTATATTTCGCGATCCGGTGTCTTAGAACAGGCCTGTCCAACTTGTGGCCCGCGGGCCAAAATCGATAATCGCCCCTACCGACTTACTCTTTCAGCCGAGGGGAATGACCCCCCTCCATATCCACAAGAAGCCCGACGATATAGAGACAAGAAAGCATGTGTACATGCTCTGACTGTCCCCACTTCTGACGCTCCAGAAATTCCTACCCGCACGTACCTCTTGCCCCACGATCGCATCGCAGCGCAAGCGAGTAGTGGGGTATGGACTGAGTGATGGTGGGGACCGTGTCGTCTGGCGAAATGACCCGCGGGCCACATGTTGGACAGGTCTGTCTTAGAAGACTCGCCTGATAGGCTGCGCGTAATCGTAAGGTCGCGTCGCGCAAGGTAGAGATATCGTCGCGGAAACCCGAAACCGAACAGCTGAGTGATCGCTATCACTCAGTTCACTTCCGCGTGTACATGATGGAGCGAAGCGTGACTGTCGAAGAACGAACGAACGAACTCGCCATTGAAGAATAACACAAGAGCTGAAAATACAGAGAGCCTCTACGGTTTCAAACAAACGTTTCCTAGGTTCTCCCCCATCCTTTGTTGGAAAATGTCGAAGATTCGGGGTAGCAGCAGACTATTGTTCGCGATACATACAGAATCATCGGGTCGCCGAGGCGGTCTTTGGAAATTGCTGACGTTTCCGTTCCACTGGTCAATGCCTCGAGGAAGGTCGACAACACGCGTAGCTTCCATGTGTCGCTAAATTAACGGTTCTCGTTCGTTCCTCCGCGAGTTGTGGTGAATAAAAAAAATGCAATGAAAAGAGGAAATGAAAGTACGGGATATAACACCGTTAACAAAAATTAATGTGACCTTGACATACGTTCCCAGATGGCACCGTACACCCAACGGACGTCCGTTTCATGCCCAGTTTATGGCACATATAGTTTCATCCGTCTCATGGCCTCGGAGGGGATGCCGAAATCTCCTCTCCCAAGAGATCAAGTGCAACTAATCATTCAATAATGAGTGTTTTGTACCCACGATACTTAACAAGAATAGTGACTAGTTATATCTTCTAAAAAGACATTGTTATATCTTCTAACAAAATATTGTTTGTAGTGCAATGTCTGCGGAGACCGAGGATACACATAATAAAAGTATAGGATTACAAGATTCGGCTTGTTTGTGCTCTTTATTGTTCGCTGTTCGGAACTGAACTGTTTCACAATGCTCGACCTAACTCAGAGGTTATTCGTCGGTAGGCTCGAAGTCGACGCTCTCTCTCTTTCTCTCTCTCTCTCTTTCTCTCTCTCTCTCTCTCTCTCTCTCTCTCGCTTCGTTACCTTTAGTCTTTGCTCACGCACACTTGACTCACGACGTTCGCTCGCACTCATACACCAGTTCTCGCGACAGACGCAGCCCAACTGATTTTCGGATTACCGTTACGCGACGCCAGAACATAGCGGGCCCCCCACTACGCTAATTTTTCTGTCCCCGTGTGCCCCCCAGATGCTCCTGCGGAGCCTCGCTCCTACGGCCCAGGGACGACGCGCCGTGGAAGAATCCTCTGGCCATGGAGATTCCTTGCGTCTTGTGGGGGATCCAACTTTACGCCCTCCTACGTGACTGCTGCGGCTCCCCCGGGTTCTCTCCTTCTGCCGCCTCCATCCTGGTGTCCTTTTCCGAGGGAAACGTCCGAGCCGCCGATTCCAATTTCATCGTAGGTCTCGTGGTGCCCCGTCGACTCAGCGCCTAACCGCCCTTACGGTTGTCGCGAAGGAGGTCCTCTTCTTTAATTGCCTCCGTTTCAATCCCTCTGGGATAGAAACCTTGTCTGGTCGAAGTATCGCTCGACAGGATTCTGTGGTGGTCCCTGTAGCGGGCTCTGTGAGCGAGGAGAAATACCAGCGTCCTGAACGTCTTGCTGACTCCGTCAAATACAGCCCTGAAAGTGCGAGCGTTGACTCGGCGTGGGATTATCACGTGATTAATTCGAAATTGTCGATATTATTTCTCTAATGAATCCTCCAGGAGCGCTTCGGTGGTCTATGGTTGTGAGTGCGAGTTGGCAGAGAGCGGTCCGGTTATCGGTTTTTCCGCGCCCAATTCAAATCTCGGGCCGGAAGGGGCACGTCGCTAATTGCGTCGTAACAATACAACCTTATGTGTATCCGACATATTTTACCTGTAAGAAAATGAAATATAGTTTTATAAATGTTTTTTTACTTCGGAATAATTTCAACGGAACAGTAATAAATATAAATCACGTAAGAATTTAAAATAGAATAATACACGTGAAAAGAAAAACCAACATGGTAGGGCGGGAGTCGAAATACCGACCTCCGGATTGCGAGATTCTCGCTTTATCCGACTCGGCTACACCGCCCTTGTATTCAGTGTTTCAAATTATATCTCATCTTCCGCCTTTAAAATGTTTATTGCTAATTTTCTCATCAGTAAAGATCTATGTGGCGAAACCCCACTAGGGTTTGTTTGTACCCTCGCGTGCAAACTCGACTTCCGCCAGGGAAAAAAGCGGCCTAGAATAAATGTCTCCTACCACTTGGTAAATTTATTCCAGATACAGGAATAAATGTTAAATCGAATATTAATTTGACATAAATTTCAGTAATTCCAAATATCAATGGGTGGAGCATGGTAGGCGGCCCTTCTCCTACATCAACTTTTCCCCTAGCGAAAGCCGACTTTGCACGTGTGTGTACACAGACTATACTTTAAGTGAGAATAGATATACATTTAAAGTCCTCTCCTTGTAAGTCGTTCGCGCACCGTCGCGCAAAAAATGTATCGAAACGGGCCGCTAGCCGCAACTTTCGATATTAAATCGCTGAGATCGCTCAGCGCTGAGCGTGGTGGTTGAAGAAGGACTTTTGTTCGAGCCCAAAAAAAACCACACGAGAAATTACGATAACTGACCGAACACTTAGAACATTTATTCGACTATACAAAGTAGAGAGTCGTGGACTCTGACGCGATGCGCGTACTTTAAGAAATGTTGGCTGTTTGCAACAATGAAACTGTACGACAATGATGTGAGGCACGTGCAAATTGTCACGTGAGAACAGTACCGGTATTATTCTTATACTTCTCTAGTCTGCAGGCTTTCGGTGTAAGACACTGCTCGAGCACCGAGAGTCCTTTTTTTGCACAACTCGGTGATTGGCGGCGAGTCATCGCACGATACAGAGTGTGCCAGGATTGGTTACGAGTTCGCGTAATATTTCTCGGAACGAAGAGCGCGACGGAATCTCGCGAGACTTCGTCCAAACTCGGGAAACCTCGGCCGCGCGACGGTGCGCGAAGGATTTAGTCGAATTTCAAACAAATGTGTAAATGGTTAGTAATATGAAGTAGGAAAAATGTAACTATAAATGAAGATAAAATTAAAAAAAGATCCCACTTCAAAAATTTGGTAATTTATTACTGAAATTATGGTAATTAACATATGTAAAAATAAAATAAATCGAAGTTGCGAATTTTAAGATATTTAAGGATAAAGGACGTATTCATTATCCTTGAAATTGTTTTCCACCGGAAGAAGGATGCTGTATTTTTCCTGAAAATATGTACTTTTCCCTAACTAACGCAAGAAGAATTATCCCAATTGACCGATCAGAACCAAAGTTATAATTTTCAAACTACTGTAATTCAGGCAAAATGTCCTGTAGGACATTAAATATTTACCAAAATACTTTTCTCATAGGTATGTAATTTTCTACAAAAAATGAAATAAATTGGTGACCGTCATGTAGAATTTCCATCGATCTTCCATGGAATGACGATAAAGTAACTCTGCTCGACACCTCGACATGTCTCATAGAATGCAGCATATTTGATCAAAAAAAATATTTTACAATTTTCCGTCAAAGTCAATAAATAACGAGTTATTTTAAACGGCAGTTGTTAATGACTCACTCTGTATAGTTGCATGCTGTAATTGAAATTATTTATTACAAAAAAAGTTCTAACTATTACATATTACTTTAACATGACTGTTAAAGAAAGTGTAAAAGAAGTGTGGAACGGCAGTGCAACAATCGATTTTGGAAGGTAATCTCACTTGGTTAGCCCATTAAAAACGATACCATTTCATTTGCGACAATAAGAATCTATTTATACAATTTTATTTGTGAAAGTCGAACGATATCAGGGAAGACATAATGCATCAGTAGTACTTATTTTATATGTCGGTACACCAGTCATTTTAGACGTTATGTTATACTTTTTATCCTGATTGCAACAGGTGTTTCGACGTCATCCACGCACTATAGTGATTCTTGTAGTACAACATCAACTTATATCGACGCAACATTACAGTCCTTAAATTGATAACCACACACATCAGAAAATATTATGAAAAAAGAATTATTATAAAAATATACAAGATGTTAATAAAAATGTTGGACACCTTCACTGGGTGGATTTGACACGCCAAACTAAGACGAAAATCAAGAATGACGGAATTTCGTTTCAGGCTTTAATTCCGAGTTATTAATTGTCGAAGATACGGCCGAAATACGAGTACAATACGCCTGACGCGACGGATTATTCCACTTCAGAGGCGTGCTCTTCAATTGTTTCACGAACTAGTGTCATTCTTTTGACTAAGATTCATTCATTAAATTTAATGAAGTCATCGATTGACTGCGTATATCAACTGGGAATCGACTATTGTAAGTACCCATCGCGCGGAACGTACATATGTCACGCGTATTTCGCTCGTATATCCAACAATTAATAATTCGGAAATAAAGCTTTGAACGCAATTTCATCATTCTTGATTTTCGTCTTATATCAGCATATATTATCACTAGACTGTGGATTTTTATGCAAAATGACATTTTATAAAGTAATTTATAAAGACGCGAACAAATCTAGGAATTTTTTTCTTCTCTTAACACGTTAAGCGCGACGTCAGTACCTGGGGACTGACAGTGAGCTTTTCGTTTGGACGGCGTCGCGGCGTCGGTCCGTGGGACCGGCAGTATCAAGGTTAAAAAATAAATTGTTGTAATTTGAATTAAGTGTATTAAAACATTCTAAGCAAAGATATGGTTTGGCTTTACACGTATTACAAAAAGTGAGGACCTTTTTGGTTAACTTTTTGGCTGGGAATAACATTCAGAACAATATCTTTCAGATCTATATCGGACTTTCTGCATGTCTCCTTCCTTTTTTTGCAATTGATCAACACTCTGTTTATACTTTGTATACTTCTGCATTGGCTGCGCCATTCCCACAGCCCAAACCGAAAGTGAAATAAAATCGTCACCGCGATACGTATGTATGTTATTTTCTGTTTATACTCTGCAACCCAACACTCGTCGAGTCGTCACCGCCGCGTTGGCACGCCGTCTGAATGGAAAACACAGCAAAATCGCCTCTGCGCTTAACGTGTTAAGTACCTTATTGGGTGAAGACCAAAATAGAAAATTCGTTGCTTCTGATGAAAGTTTTGTCTTTTACTAAATTTGGGAGTGTCCTATAGGCTATAAATGCATAAAATCCGCAGTCTAATCATCACGCCCTCGTGGGCACTATCTTACCGGCATCAACCCCCACAGTCGCCATGGTGGGCAGTGTGCGCAAAACGTCTAAGAAGATGGATCCCGAAGGGTCACCGAAAGCATTGATTGAAGCACTATGTTGTTACTCCTTGTATGAGTTTTGTCAAAAAGGCACACATACAGACACTCGAACAGATACTCAAAAAATCGACATACGATAGTAACACACTCAGTAAGATTCAATTAGTAAACATAGTTCTAACATCACCGCATTTGTACTTTGTATGAGTATCTCAAGTGATAAGTTTTAATATGTTACGTTATTAAAATCGAAGTGTTGTCCCTTCAATAAGAAGGGCGATAAGGAGGACATACTACGTGCAAGTACTCACGAAACCCGAACAATCAGAAGGTCAACCATTCGTCGTACCACCATGTAAACTGTAAACTGATATCAGTAGTACTGTTGTACGTGGAGGCGCAGCTCTGACGTATATAATTAACTTTACTTTTTCAAATTGTTACGGCTCACATGTAAGAACGGACAACAATTGCGCTGTAATGAAGAACGGTCTAAGGCCAGATTCACACTAGCGGTCACGATCCGGTCAAATCACGCCAAATCAGGTAGTGGCCTTTATCAATCACACGTAATCTAATGAGAGAGATATTGTCTAAATTCAGATTGATCGTGATTGGGCCGTACCTTTGACCGCTAGTGTGAATCTGGCTTGACTATCCGCCGGGGGTTCCCCCGCACGACACTTCTGCACGGATCGGAACGCATGGCCTTCGTGATTTTTTGTATTCGCGTAGTTGTAAAAATAAATAGTAGTTAGAACAGTACACAACGTGTTACACGTGCGCGCACTACTTCCCACACAACACAAATAAAATTGTACGTCAGTTATTTACCTTACAGTCTAGAAAATACATTAATAAACCTTTTTTGTCAACATAAAATTCTGGTGGTAATAATTAAATTTTGTAGAACATTACAATTGATACTAAAATCAGCCTTTTAATCCCCTACATCGAAAGATATTCACTGTTCGCCAAGTATACGCGAAAAAAGTGAAGGGTATATCGAAAAACTATAAAACCAATCAAGAAAAGTCAAAACCGAATTGGAAGTTTTATATTATTACTACGAGTTTCATAAACAACATTGTTCATATGAATTTAATATAACTCAATGTGTCTACTCGATTGAATGATAACTAGACTGCGGATTTTATGCATTTATGGCCTATATGGCTCTGTGAAATACAATAAAAGACAAAACTTTCATTGGTTCTAACGAGTTATTTATTTTATTTTGAACCCAATAAGACACTTAACAGGAAAACTAAATTCCTACATTTGCTCCTGTCTTTACGATTACTTTAGAAACTTTCATTTTGCATAAAAATCCGCAGTCTAATGATAACTTTTATCCCCCTTCCATCTCATTTTTAATCTTATTTGTTTTACAACCTTTCTGTTATTACAGAAATAATGAATGAAAGTGAATTGAAACATTACTATTGATAGACAGAATCGTTGCGAGATCGTCGATGCGTTTTGAATAAGACCCGTGACACGTATTGTCCTTTAGCCATCGTCCCTCTATCATTATCGATTTTTGTCTTTCAGAAGATAAACCAACACAATCTACTCAAACGTAACAGTTATCGCGCATAAATAATTCATATTTTATAATATAATCCTTATATTAATTGAGAGGCAAAAGCACATGTATTGCAAGGACAAAAGTCAATTCATCTGAAATATCGGTAGTAGATTATATTGGTTAATCGATTTATAAATAACAAGATACACTTTTAATCACTTTTAATTTTTATCACGCTTTCGTAGTTACGTTAGAAGATTTAGCTTAGAATATACTGTTTGACAGTGAGACATTTTCTTCCAGCATTCTTTGATTCCCCTTTAATTTTTTTGGCCACCGATGATGCTTTTATGATATGCTGATACTCATATTTCTCGTAACTTCTTATTTTCATTAATTGAAGGAAACATTTCATCGTATTTGTTTATTTGTTTGATTAGCGACATTCAATACTGATTACTAGCTGCAATTTGAATATTGACTATCGCAATCAGTTACTTGTTATTTCTAAGCCCCAATGAAGGCATAGATCAAAATAAATATTGTATGATTATTAATCATGTAAATCATATATTGTAGATCGCAAAAATATTTGAACACTTACAAATTAATATAAGCTGTACCATATGTTAGAAAATATTGCTAAGTTTTACCCGCAATTAATTTGGCTTAGAGAACGATTCACCGCACAAAAGTAAATCGATGATGTCGAAAGAATTACACTATACCACATTTTCTTGATACGTCATTGAAATTTTATCTAACATTTGCCATTAATAAATTATTAATATTATTTATCAGAAATTGAACGTACTTATCAAGTCTTACTCATAAGACGACTGTACTCATATACAGACTTTAATGAAATCTTTAATAGAGAAATTAAGTTTCACTTGACTCCCATACTTGCAGCTTTGCTTATGAATGTAAACATTCCGAAACATTCGCCATCTAGATCTAGGTCATTTTCGACCAACAACATTGATAATGAGTGGCATAACCTGCAGAACATTGAAGACCATAGTGCCTACAGTAGCATGAAGATTACAGTTATACCATGATGTATACATCATGAGTTATACATAGAATGTCTTCTGTTATAAATGTCGCAACTGTATGAAAAATTTTCGAGGATATAGTAATATTTCTGGTTCGTATTTTACAATTGCATATACAGGGTATCTCAGCTAATTTGATCACCTCAAATAATGACTTAACAGTACGCTTTATGAAAATTTTGAGGTATGGAACTTAAATGGCATCAAGGGGCACATCTTATAAAGGACGTGCTTTTTTTGTGGTTGGTGGCATTTCAGAGATTCCAAAATGTTCACAAAGTGTACCGTTAAGTCATTATTCGAGGTGATAGGTTCCCTTCCTTTGTTAGAAAACGTGGAAGATACGGGATAGCAACAGGCTATGATTCGCGATCGTCGAGTCGCCTAGGCGGAGTTTCAGAATCGCTGACGTTTCTGTAAGCGTCTCGAGGAAGGACGACCACGCCCGTTGCTTCCACGTGTCGCTGAATTGACGGTTCTCATTCGTTCTTCGCGTTTGAAAGTGATAAGAGAAAAATGTGCAATGAAAAGAGGTTCTGAGTATACAGGATATAACATTACAATAAGTAGAAACAGCGCATAATGGACAGACGCGATAAAGAAGCTATATTCACAATGAAAGTTTGCCAACTACAGTAGACTCTAACTATATTGCCATGTTTGGGGCTGTAGGAGAGTAAAATGGCAATGAGTTCGGAGCCCCTTCCATGCTAAGTTCTGTCGCCATGGCCTCAACCTCAGCGCCTGCGCAATAGCTGGATCGTGTTGGTACGCCGGCGTACGCAACGTGATGGGAGAGCGAATTTGTGTGCACGAAAGTACGTGGGAAGGGAAAGTGCCTCATGTGGCAATGTGTTCAGTGGAAATGTAGTTAAAGTCTACTGTACAAAATTCCGACATTATGTATAAGAAATTTGTGGGAATATACAGAGTGTTAGTAAACACCGGAGATATTTGCGCAGTGTGGATTCTACATGCAAATCAAGAATGACGAAATTGTGTTACAGGCTTCGTTTCTGAGATGTTAATTATTATTCAAGATACGGACAGATTACGCATGAAATATGTCTGGCACGATGGTTTATCCTACTTGAAGAGACGATTTTCACCTAATACACTAACTCGATTGATTATCTATGGTCTGTTCCACTAAAGAAGAGTCCTGAGGAGTTTCCCTTCCTCAGCGCGTAGCCTGGTGGGGATACGACGCAAGCCGCATATTTCGTGCGACGTTGTCACGGTCCCAATGACACTGTGTGTCTCTTTCCATGCTTCGGCACGAGTATCACGAGAGCCTCTCGCTCAGACGCTCGGTAAACCAACTTCCTTCTTTACCCTGCGATTTCCACGTGTAGCATTTAGAAACCTACGTATTAACTTGATCCCCTTTTAATATGTTGCTTAATTTTTGAGTACAATACATTCTTTCAAAAGAAATAAACATTTTTTTATTCATGTATTTTAACTCTTGACGTGTGGAAACGTTCAGCGTCTCGTCAACATTCTCCGTCATTTCCAGACAACGGATGATTAACAGGTGCATGCCGAACACAGTCCCCACTACTTGACATTGTAGGTAGGTCCCTCTCGAGAGGTTTGTAACACGTGCAATGGAGACAGACGACCGTAGACGAAGATGCACGTCGACGGTTGAACGTCATTGGCTAAAACGCGAAGAGTGAGAGAAACACAAGCGCTGAAAAAGTGTCGTGATCGCGACAACACCTCGAAAAGTCGGGCCTACCTCCCAGAGCTCTTCTTTAGTAGAACAGGCCATAGTTAAATTTAATCAATAATATAAAATGAAATGCATGACATCAACTTGGAAAACACTTGAAGAACGCGCCTTTCAAGTAGAATAACCTATCACGTCAGGCGTACTTTACGGGATTTTTAAAGGGTGATTCTACAGGGTGCAACAAAAATGTTACTCGACCCGGAAATGGAACACTCGGGGGGCGATTTGGAACAACTTTTTCCTTAGCAAAAATGTAATCTGAGGCTTCGTTAACGAGATATTAGCAAAAAACCCCGCCCAATCAGCGTGCGAGTCTACCGGCGGAGCTCCCGCGGTAGCGTTGGCTACGCGCCGCGCTTGTACTACGAAGCTCCGAACAAGCAAGTCGGCATACATCGCAGGAAACTGCATATAATAGCAAATAAAAAAGACATGACAAATAAAATCATACTTTTTATCATCTGTGGTTTGTTATTTAAAGAGATTAGTAGAGCAAGCCAGTAGGGGCGCGATTTGATTTTGACCCGCGGGTCACATGTCGGACAGGCCTGGTTTACATCAACGCTTCGATCGATTCGGAGTTGACCCCGAAGGATTTTCTCCCCTTAATGGGAACGCGGCGTAACAGAATGCTAGCACATTTTCAGCAATCAAGCAGCGCGTCATAAACAGCAATGGTCTGTCTGTGTACCTATCCTATCGCATTTTGGAGTATCGATATATACTTTTAGACAGAAATATGTCCGTGGTGCATCTGATGTTTTATAAAAGCTATACATATTGCCGTGTTAGCCCTGCTTTAAAAGAACCGTTACCTGCGCATAAGGTATCAGTGTGGCGTATTGCCTATACGCGCATAGCGTGGACCTCTCCGTATTCAAATGCTATTATCTCAAAAATGGTTCGAAACACGAAAAGAAGTATTTAAACAGAAATTGTAGCAAACTAAGTGCTCGTTTAATGTTATTTGAACAAAATTTCGATTGGGCTTATCAGTTTTGAGAAATTCTTTCAATAAAGTTTTTCAAGGACTAGTTTCTTATCAAATGGAATCATTCCAGGAGCTGAGAACAAAGAAGTATGTACGAGGAATATCTTTTCGGGACGTATAAACAAGGGCTACCCTAATATAACTGTGCCCTACGTAAACCTAAGTTGGGCGGATTTTGGTTACTCAGGTTGCAATTTGAACGCTTATACAATAACTAACCAAAAAAGCATTTACCGCAATCTCGAGATTTTTTATTTTCGTTTCACTTTATCATGTAAAATCATCCCTTCAAATTTCTCTCACCTGTTGCCGAAAGCCCCGTATATTAAAACATTCACTGCACATGGTTGACACTAAATTCACATAACGGAATTAACGTATTATCAAAAATTGTGCTCTGCCACCAAGTAACCTACAGCAAACAGAATCTATCTGTATTATCTCGTTTCAATAATATGATATTAAGTTGTAACATATTTATCCTTACAATATGTATGATACTGTAGACGTAGATTCACTGATGTCTCTTTATGAGTGTCATTTAACAATACTTCGTTATTGTTACATATTTTGTAACGTTTACATAAGTGTTCAAATATTTTAAGAACTAATTATGAAAAACTTGATCAATGTATCAACAAACAAGTAATAATGAGAAATAATAAATAAATAGATTTACGGATACAACAAATGTTTCCTGGATTTACGTTGATTTTCGCATTTCCCTATTGTTATTCAGTGCACTATTTATGTATTACATTTGTCACAATTCTTCATTGTCTTTTCTTAATGTAGTCTCCACATAATAATTGTAACTTAAGGCTGTAATGCATATACTTATAAAATGTAATTAATTTGCATTCGACCTTTCTATTATTATAATATGTACGTTCATACCATGACTATTGTAGTTAGCTCCCTGTATATTAGACAATTCCCGCTGAGCAACCGACTCTTTTGTCAATATATCCTATTACGAAAGGTAGTCAATATATCATTTCCAAGTTTAAAATTATACATGGTGTCAAAAAAGTGAACTCCTAACGGTATACACATAGTGTAGCCATTAGGGTAAGAGAGATTTCTATCAGTGTAAATTCAGAGACATTACATTTATGAAGTAAGTTTTAGAAAATTCCCAAGTATCAATATCAAATATTATTGTCATACCTAATTATAACAAATTCTCAAATTAATGATTGCTACTATGTATATTGTGCTACCACACCATACCTTTGACACGTTTGTGATGTTTTCAGAAAGTTTACATGACGTTATTTAAATTGACAACCAATACCTGTAATAACAGCAAAAATATTTATTTCATTAATATAGTAAACGTGAATAGATGAATAGATACAAAATTATTAAACTCATTTGTCAAGATGACATTACTCTTCTATAATATATGTATGTATATGTATACAGGGTGTTCGCGATAAATTGGAGCAGCGTTTTTCTCGGAAACAGTAAATATTTCCAAAAAAATGTAAGAGGAAAAACTTACAGTATATCTCACTGGCAATACGATAAACTATGTAAATTTTTTATATTTACATTACATTTCGAAAAATGAAGGTGGCCTTAAGTTTTTTAAATAGAATGCTATGTATTTTTTAATGTCGTATGAAAGCGTGAGTCAAGACGAATTCACCCATATGTAGCACAATGACTTTTAAGGACATACAAGGTCAAAAATAAGAAGACCACACACGGATATTTTGTGGGGTCATATTAAAGATATTAATTATACTACATCGCCAAGACATTTATACGACTTACAAACTAAGATAAAAAACACATGTGCATCTATATCCAGTGCAACATTAGCACAAAATACCAGGAATATAGTCAACAGAGCTCAGAAATGCATTCTCGCAAATGGAAGTCATATTGAACACGATATGCAGTGTTATCAATTTGTAGTCGCAACATACTAGTAAATACAATGCAATGTTACGAAATATTCAATTTACATATTACTTTTATTTCTGACTTTGTATGACCATGGAAGTCATTGTTTTACATATGAATGAATTCGTCTTGACCCACGTTTTTGTATAACATTAAAACACATATACCATTCTATTTAAAAAACTTAAGGTCATCTTCGTTTCTCGAAAAGTAATGTAAATATAAAAAATTTACATAGGTTGTCGTGTTACCAGTAAGATGTACTTTAAATTCTTCCTCTTCCATTTTTTCGAAATACTTACTGTTTACGAGAAAAACGCTGGCCCAATTTACCGCAAACACCCTATATGAAAAATGTTTAGCAACTAATTTTATAACTGTCACGTATTTAAGAACTTTTTCAGAACTTTTTCAAATATAATTATAATTCTCCCGTTTTTCTATCCTTCGTAGGTCGGTCCTTTAATTGTAGAACCGAACTAAATAACAAATAACATAAATAAATCATTTCATCAGGAAGGTGATGATGAATTTTAAATACATTTATCGCAAATATGCACGCTATTACTTCCGTAACTATTGAAAACATGAAAACCTATTTCATACAGAAGTTGTTTGATTTCATAGAACACACTTAATAGAATACTTGAATCCCTTGTTTAATTGTTATTTACAAACCTTTTAATAACAATGTAATTTTTTAAAACGGAACTGCATAGGATTATCATTACCATGTTATTAAATATTTCATGTTCAAGACGAATTCAACGACATATTTGAAAGTTCTGTTTGAATACTAATTTCTCTGATCAATGTATGAATATTTCTGACAAATGTACAAAATAAATGTAAAATAATAAATTATTCAAACAGAACTTTCAAATATGTCGTTGAATTTGCCTTGACATGCTTAATAACATAGTGTGACGGAATTTAGTTTTATTACAAAGAAAACAAAAATGAACGAATGAAACATTCGAAAGTTATCCGGAAGCGTGCTCGTCTGCAAAACTATAAGAAAAGTGACAATCGAAATGATACACTGCTAATTGTGAGACGGAATCGAAAAGAGACTTTATTGGAATTTTGTTTCGGTTTTTATACACCTGCCTCGAGGCGATAGTGAGAGCTACCACGTCCTGACGCCGTGTGACACCGGACGTGGTGTTTCTGTTCATTTCGGGAGTTATAATTCTGGCATGTATCGAGAATTGGAAAAAGTCAACCGGATGTGTGTCTGCTGAATTGAACGTGGAAGCATGAAAAAATAGCGGCGTTAGAATAGCAATAATAAAAATATTCAGCCCCATTTAAAAAATTACGTTGTTGTAATATCAATGTGTCTAACAACGCGTGTTTTTAATTTATCAGACGCGACAATGAAAGAACATGAATTGTTAACGCTTCCTAAATATAATCTACATTATGTCGTATTTGGTAGTTATTCTAATCAGAAAAATCTCACCAATGTGTTAGTAAAAATTTCATTAATAAAGAACCAAAAACCTGGACATACGTTCAGACTTTCGACTCGTCGAAAAAGTCCGACTTATTTCCGCCTCACACGACGGACTCAATGGACGGAGTGGGGAAAAGTTTATACATATATACAGGGTGGGGCAATAACTATGTTCACTTTGAATATTGCCGTTATTTGTAATAATATGAAAAAAAGGTTACATACAAAACTTACACGGTATAGAGGGGGGCATATTGTGACACAAATATTTTCTGCGTGGGTAAAGGCATAGAGGAGATTTCAAGGTCATCTCCATTTTTCCTAATGGAATGCTCTGTTTTTTTTATCGCGATATGATAGCCGGTGTTGAGACGACTTCAGCGAGCTATCATTGAAGGTCATGCAAAATTAAATGTGGTAGTAAAATAAACTGTGTTACATCACAGGAGATGCTCGAAGTGGTGACCGTTTGCGTCAATGCAAAGTTGCAATCTTCGTATCGCTGCATCACGTGCATGTCTTATCGTTTCTGAACTTATTCTAGCACATGCTGTATTATTTCATAGGGGACTTTATTAGAAAATGTACTACTAAACGTTCGCCAAATGATGTGGTTACAGCACGACGGGAGTCCAGCACATTATGCTCGGAGAGTAAGAGATGCACTGAAC
Source organism: Dufourea novaeangliae (assembly GCF_001272555.1). Classification (NCBI taxonomy): domain Eukaryota; kingdom Metazoa; phylum Arthropoda; class Insecta; order Hymenoptera; family Halictidae; genus Dufourea; species Dufourea novaeangliae. The sequence continues at coordinate 74,636 of NW_015373915.1, read as the reverse complement.
GAACTTTACCCAAATAAATGGATAGGACGTGGAGGATTAGTTTCCTGGTTACCTCGTTCTCCAGATTTAACCCTATTAGATTTTTTTTTCTGGAGAGCATTGAAAAATGCTGTTTATCAAGAAGTACCTACTACACCAGAAAATATGAAACAACATATAATTGCAGCATATACTAGAGTAAGTTCAGAAACGATAAGACATGCACGTGATGCAGGGATACGAAGATTGCAACTCTGCATTGACGCAAACGGTCACCACTTCGAGCATTTCCTGTAATGTAAGAAAGTTTATTTTACTACCACATTTGACCTTGCATGACCTTCAATGATATCTCGCTGAAGTCGTCTCAACACCGACTATCACATCGCGATAAGAAAAACATAGCATTCCAGTAAAAAAAATAGAGATGACCTTGAAATCTCCTCTATGCCTTCACCCACGCAGAAAATGTTTGTGTCACAACATGCCCCCTCTATACCGTGTGAGTTTTGTATATAATATTTTTTCATATTATTACAAATACAGGCAATGTTCAAAGTGGACACAGTTATTGCCCCACCCTTTATTTACAGGGTGTCTCAAAAGTGCTTCTCTTCCGGGAAATGAGGAGTTGCTGGGGTAATTTGAAACCACTTTTTCCTCAGCGAAAATGTTAGGTGCGGCTTCGTTAACGAGATATTAACGAAAAAGCCGGACCAATCAGAGCGCGAGTTTGCCGGCCGAGTTCCCGCGCTAGCGGTGGCTATGCGCTACGCTTCTACTATGACGCTCCGAACAAGCAAGTTGGCATGCATCCCAGGAAACCGCGTATAATAGCAAATAAGAAAAACATAACAAATCGAACTTTTTATCATCTTTCGTTTTATTTATTTCCTTCTCAAATAACGTATTAACGAAAAGGTAATGTAATAGTGATCGCAGTTCGATATTGACATAAAAATCCGTAGTTCAGCTACAGTGATATTGATTACAAATAATTGTCTTTAAGAAACGCGAGAAAAAATATACGTACGGAAACTTGCAGAATTATTGCCGTGAAAAAGTCATAAATTGCGTTAAATGAAAAAAATAATAATGAAGAATAAATTGAATAGAACTCACCCTTTCGGAAATCCACCTGCAGCTTCTAGACCTATGTCAGTAGGTCACTGTACCGATCCTGCTCATCGACGGACGAAATGGTTTATGGTGGGTGACAGCTAGTGCACAGCTGATCACAGGTATACGGCACTACCGAAAGACGTAATGACAAGTGCGGTCGGGTCAACGCACTGACGGTGTTTATTTCACTATATGGTCATTAACACTGTACACTTGTTAGAATCATATTATTTAATTTAAGTAGTTTTGTTATTTATCGTGTTGCTCCTACGTTAATTTATTGTTATCGAGGAATGTGTTGTTCCTACGTTAATTTATTGTTATAAAGGAATGTGTTCTTCCTACGTTAAGAAAAATACCAAAATATTCGTGCGACGAATACATGTTTCACTGTCACTGAATGTCACGAGATACAGTCTGTGATTTTTCCTAAGGTGCTTTTTCTACCCCCAAAATTCCGTAGTAAAACTTTAGGTTGGAATATGTTAGGACCAATGACAATTTAGGACGGTTTCCCGATTGCGGACCGCCTACGTCACACAACTCGCAAGATGCGAGTGGGCAAAAAACCATTGCACAATAACTGCTCCTCTCGAAACCACCCTTGAAGTCCCATAAATGTACCAACGAGAGTGCCAGCCAGATCCTCCAGGAACAATGTCCTGACTCACAAGGCAACGCAACATCTGACTGTTGGCCATCTCTAACTTTCACGCATCTGTTTCACATAAACGTTCCTGTAGGCCATCGATAGCCGAAAGACCCACCGTGGTCTTTCGCGACTGTGCAACGCCAGGTCTGTTTCGTCTCACGGACCCTCCTTCAAGATCGCACGTAGGCTGAAAATCCTTGTAAATTTTCCAACGGTCCGTGAGCTACAAGGTTTCGGTTTGCGACTCCACTTAAAAGACATTGACGCTAACTAACGCACATGTGTTTTGCAGAAGTACCATCATACAATTTCACAAGAGAAAGAATTTGTTCAAGAAATACAGCCTATTGCATTTCATTATTTTCTTGAAAATGGCTTGTGCTTATGAATTTATATCTCAAAAAATATTTATCGTATTCAGTTGATTCTTATATCGTTTCAATCGAGAAGGATCAACCTTTGTGAATAAATTTCTTTCAAGTCAAAAAATCATTTTTAAAATCAATAAGGTTAAAGCAATATCAAAGTGTTAATGATAATTTATAATACACACAAATATAAAAAAATAATAATATAATTATAACGTTTAGTGTAATTAATAATTTTGTACGTACAGAGATCCAGATTCTTTCAATGAGATGAAACGCAATATCGTTAAAATCATAAAAATAAATGATCGTAAAAAAAATATAAATATACAAAACAAAGAAAGTATAAATATTTAATTGTTAAATTATTAATTACACTATACATTATAATTATGTTATTATTTTTTTAGCAGTTCAATGTTGCGTTGCCTTACGAGTAAGGACATTGTTCCTGGAGGATTTGGCTGGCACTCTCGCTGGTAAGTCTATCGGATTTCAAGGGTGGTTTTGAGAAAAGCAGTTATTGTGGTGCATTTTTTTGTTTGCCCGCTCGCATCTGGCGAATTGCGTGACGTAGGCGGTCCGCAATCGGGAAACCGTCCCAAATTGTCATTGGTCCTAACATATTCCAACCTAAAGTTTTACTATGGAATTTTGGGGGTAGAAGAAGCTCCTTCGGAAAAATCTCAGACAGTATCTCGTGACATTCAGGGACAGTCAAACATGTATTCGTCGCACGAATACTTTGGTATTTTTCTTAACGTAGGAACAACACATTCCTTTATAACAATAAATTGACGTAGGAACAACACATTCCTCTATAACAATAAATTAACGTAGGAGCAACACGATAAATAACAAAACTACTTAAATTAAATAATATGATTCTGACAAGTGTACAGTGTTAGTGACCGTACAGTGAAATAAACACCGTCAGTGCGTTGACCCAACCGCACTTGTCAATACGTCTTTCGGTGGAGCCGTATACCTGTGACCAGCTGTACACTAGCTGTCACCCACCATAAACCGTTTCGTCCGTCGATGAGCAGGGTCGGTACAGTGACCTACTGACACAGGTCTACAAGCTGCAGCTGAATTTCCGAAAGGGTGAGTTCTATTCAATTTATTGTTGATTATTATTTTTTTAATGTAACGCAACCTATGACTTTTTCACGGCAATAATTCAGGATGCTTCCGTACGTACATTTTTCTGCGGGTTTCTTAAAGACAATTATTTGGAATCAGTATCATTGTAGCCCGTTACTGAACTACGGATTCTTATGTCAATAACGAACTACGATCACTATTACATTACCTTTTCCTTAATACGTTATTTGAAAAAGAATTTACTAATGCCTTCATCTCTATCTTTAAATAATTATTATTTTCGATTCTGTTTAAAAAAATAATTGTGTATTCGTCTTTTTACGTTACACATGATTTTCTTACATTTGTTTCATACATTCATCACTTTAAATGACAAACGAAAGATGATAAAAAGTTCGATTTGTTCTGTTTTTCTTATTTCCTATTGTACGCGGTTTCCTGGGATGCATGCCAACTTGTTTGTTCGGAGCGTCATAGTACAAGCGTAGCGCATAGCCACCGCTAACGCGGGAACTCGGCTGGCAAACGCGTGCTCTGATTGGTCGGGGTTTTTCGTTAATATCTCATTAACAAAGCTTCAGATAACATTTTCGCTAAGGAAAAAGTGGTTTCAAATCATCCCAGGAACCCCTTATTTCCTGGAAGAGAGACATTTTTGAGACACCCTGTATGTATACATCTACGGGTTAGACACGTGAAGCCTGCAATCAGAAAGATTATCATCATCGATGAATATGATATTATTCATAAATTCGTGACATCTAAGCAGAAATAATATTCTGTGTCATATTTTTTCAAAGTTCAAACATATAAAAAATGAAACATGTACCTACTTCACCTAATATTGCTTACTGTATGAAAGAAAATTGTAACGGCAATCAACTCATACGACTTTTTAAAAAAAATCTAATTTAGAAATAAAATGAAATACATTAGCTGAATTACGCTGTATACTTGACCTATATAATTCAAACTTTTGAACTAATTCAATTGCTAATTACTGTTAGCATCAGTATAATTGTATAACGTAATTTTCAATCTTTCATAATGTAGCCTATCTGGGATGAATTGGTACAATTTCGTGCCGTCTTTTTCTAAAATAGCAATTGTATAATGCCTCAAAGCAACGTTGTAGGTATCTATCGCCACTATAAAACCATTCATAACACCTTTGCCTAAAAATGGCATGCACCGACCTAACTTATTGTTAGACGTGATTTCGTGACTCTGATTAAAGGATCTCTTGTTTACTCCTGCCAAATAATTTTCTCAAGAGCCGCAAGAGGCGCTACTATTCACAAATTAGTTCGCGACTTCCGCTGGCTATAGCCGACGCTCGTATCTGCGGGTTGTTTCATGGCGGCCGGCTATGGTCGGTCTTAGGGGCGAAAGGGTTACAGATAATGATAATTGCTGTAAACTTGGTATTTGGAATTTACTAAATAAATAAGGCAAAAGTTTCAGGAATATCTCATTCTGTGTTATATCAGTAGAAGGAAATGCTTTCTTGTACAGGATGTGAGAAAATAAAAGATAATTTACTAATATATTATATACTTTATATAAAATAATTCTTTTATAACTAGTATTTTCCATTGAAATATTGCTGTTGTATTTTAATAGCGCAGTAACTGTAAAAGAAAGGAATATATCACTTAAAATAATAGTATATATGACATTGTTTCAAAAATGTTCACATGCACTTACATACTATCTAGAAATATAAAGATAATAAAGTTCCTGATGACAAATTGTAATCTACTAACTCAGTGACATTTTTATACCTTCTTCTATTTAATTACAATACATACCATAATGGCTTTTCGTGTCCATAGCGTGCGTGATTCCTTACATCTTCAAGAAACTGTCACATTGATTCAGCAAGACCGTCCAAGTTGACTTTTACTAACAGACGAATTCTGTTTAAACACACTCATGCGAATAAAATATCGCGTAATTTACGAATCTACAGCACAAAACTTTTCTGGGCATGAATTTTCTGTTACACAAGCCAAGGTTATGCGTATTCATACAACACAGTATCCATAATTGAAAACAACACACAACGAGAGTCAAGGTAGAATCACACGATAATGTAAATTTGTAAGGTTTGGAAGCGATCGATAGATCGATTCAGAGCGGATACAAACGAAAGATTGATGTATCCCGATAACCAATAAATGGCTACATCGACGCAGGTAACCGGCGAACAGCCAGCGTGCGGTCGGTGGGCTACTCGGACCTCTTCGTTCTTAGCAAGAAGGATATGTGGGACGTGCTAAAGGAGTACCCTGCTGCACGGATCCGCCTTGAAGCAATTGCAGTGAAAAGATTGGAGAAGTACAAAAGGGCACCTTTGGAGAAGGGTAAGAATTTTTTAATGTCATCTTCGTAATTTTAATATGAAATTTTATAATGTTGAGCACCATTAGCTGCTGTGCGAGTTTTGTATGGTCCACCTAAATATCTCTTTTCTTATTAATGACACAAGAAATGTTTGAAGCACAATTTGAATGGTTTCGAAAAAGAAATACCGTGTACAAAAAAACTTTCCGCCTTTTTTTAAGGTCACCGGTACTTTTTTGCAGGTCAGCACATATTTTTTTCCTTGCTGTTTGGAGAAGGGGTGAAAATGCATTCAAACCTGCCTGAATTATGACTTTCAGATGCCCTTAAACACCAAAAAGGTAATCAAGTTTTAACATAAAACCTACCACGCCAGAAGACGTGGTGAATCACGCAATTGGAGCTTGTGCTGCTATCATTTCAGAGACAAATGAAAGAGCATCGCAATTCGTGATTACTCGTTAGAAAGTGTGTCGCTGACGATGAACATCTCTTCAGGCATTTATAACATAAAACAGTAAGTTCACACATGTAAGACCCTAATGTCACAATTTCAGAATTTGATCATTGCTTTGGTGTTCAAGATGCCTATGAAAATACATAGAAAAAATTACCTTAACAAAATTTTTACTTCCACGATATTCGTCTTTCGAAACCATTCAAAGTATACTTTAAATATTTCTCATTTTATTAAAAAGAAAAGAGATACTTAGGTGGCCTCTCCCAGCGCACAAAAATATGTACCCAAAGTCAATATTAATTTAAGAAAAGTTATATACAATAAACTAGTGCTTCGTCGGATATCTCGATGTGAGCTTTTTCCACCACTTTCAGAAATAAGAATACTTTTTAAAGCGAACTGTGTATAATTTCTGAACTAAAAGCATCCTAGTCTAAACTATTTTAATCAAAGTCTACATTAACATCAATTGTAATTTTTAATTCTGACTTTAACATTAATTAACTACTTAAAATATGTATAGTTACGTATAGAATGGGCAGATATTTCTTCGAATAACTGTAGAATCATGTGTTGTCCGTTTATCTTGCTGGAAGCCAACGATTTATGTTACGATATTATTAATACTTACTATAAAAGCTACCATATATTGGCGTTGTCGGTTATCGGTGATACCACGGCAGTCAATGTGTTAGACCTCGACGCTGACACAGGTGTATAGCACGGTCAAGGATTTTTAGATTTCTATAGAAAGTAGAAAGAAAAATTGTCCTTAATAATTCCCAGCCAAATATTCGAAGTACACACTGTTTTAAGGAACCTGCATGACCATCAACATGTTATAAACCGAAAGTTTCGACACGAAAACATCGCACTTGGATTAACACGTTCACTATACCGTGCATCATACATGATGCAGTCTCAGTTTCTGCCACTCCCGTGCTAAGAAACTCACTTGTGTTAACTCTTATACGATAAGAAGTTGTTTAAAGTGTTCTTTACCAACCCATAAAACGATGTTGGTGGAACCTCATTTTAAGCGATTCTAACAGTCATTAGATTATAGTTTTACCTATCTTTTTACTTTGAGCTATTCTGTACATAGAATGAAAAAATTACGTTTTTATTGATCTAAAATGAAATTCATATTAATTTTTGTTATATTCGAAAAAACTTTTTTATTTAGTTTTAATTTTTTGCGCTTTCTGTCCCGTGTAACATGAAATTCATATAACGCCGAACGCATCTTTCACGGTATAGGGGGCATTACTGTTGACACGTACATCACCAACAATGAAGGCTTTCTTTTTTAACCCTTGACCCTTTTTTGGAAGCTGGAATGTACAGGCTTAAATAGGACCGTCATTTCCGTGCTGGTGCAATGACTCAGATTTTCCGGGAATTATAATTCCGATTAAAGGATGCATATGAAATTTTTGGCCGATTTTTGGGTTTACAAAGTACTACGGATGTATCCTCGATAGTTACATTTCGAATCTGACTTTCATAGTTGAGGAACGTATTAGCAAAATCGGGTTAATCTCCTTCGAGCAATTAATAACTATACAGTACGTAAATTTACTGTTAGACATTATTCTTACGTGACTCCGCACTCTCTTGGAGCGTGAACATCAGGGAGGTACAATTAGTTTCCGCAACACTAAACACTTTAACAATTGTAAAGTCCTACGACTGATTAGAATATATGTAGAGTGGCGACCGCACGGGACGGAGGGGGCACACGATTTCGCCCGACGGGACGCGAGGGCGTTGTGCGTAGCGAGGAGCAGTGTGCGTAGCGGGGACGCGCAATTCCGTAAGAGAGGATAAAGAATAACATTGTGCCTTTAAAGGGTGATAGAGATATGTTTATTAGTTCTTTTTTTGCATTTTTTAATTGCTGTATTCTTTAAGTCTAATATATAGTTTTAAATAATTGTAACAGTTTATTTAACGATCCCACATATATTTGTATCACTTTTTCTGTAAACTCAGAATTTAAATCATTTATAAGCCCTGAATCGTATCCGAATTTCCAGCTTGAGTAACACCCACAACAGTAATTTTTGTAACACTCACAACTGGAGAAAAAAATGAAAAGGGTCATGCTTTCCTATGAGAAACGATTCACTCTAGATTGACCGGATAGTACATATTTTTCTTTCCATGATTTGTGGAAAGATGAAATCATGTTACAAAACAGGGAAATGGGTGGTGGTGCTATTATGACACGGACGACAATAGGGCATCATGGAATAACAGATGTGATGCTTATTTGTCAAACACTGAATAGCAGCATATACGTATGTTAGAAATATTAGCCCGAGGTCTTTGATATTTAAAAGAACTACGCTCTTTCGAGGTTCTGGGGTAAGTGCCCCGTCTCTTGACACAGTCCTCTTGTCAGAGAGTCCACCGACTCTCCCCACTGTGTGGCCAGATCCTTTATTTTAAATCTTTGATCACACGCGCCTCTGTTGCGACCGGCAACAGAGCGTCGGGCCCTTTGCCGTTACGCAACACCCGGACGCAGAGGCCGCAGGGAATCAACAATGTATCGCCACTCAAGCCACCACCAAACCTAAACACTGATGATATGTTTAAGTTTTTGGCTATTGGCAATGCAATCTCTTCTCAAGAAGCCGACGCCACGTCCATCTCCTTTCGTAAAAGAATTTACGCTAACACGTAAAAATGCTCAAGGAACAATTGTCAAAGATTACTTTAAAACACATAAAATAAACATTCTATGTATTTCCCTGTTCAGGGACACTAGCTTGAGAAGTATATTCCAAGGGAAAGCAGTTAACAATGTTAAGAAATTAGAAGTGAACATTCAAGAGACGTGTAGGTGTTTAAACAAAAAACTATTAAAGGATTGTATAGGTCCCTACCGAACTGAATGTTAGAGACTGTACAAAAAGTGATTATATACACTGTTAATAAATAAAAAAAATAATCTATACAGGGTGTAACATAAATGTTAGAGGACCCGGAAATGGGAGACTCGTGAGGTGATTTCGAACAAGTTTTTCCTTAGCAAAAATGTTATCCGAGGCTTTGTTAACGAGATATTAACAAAAAACCCCGACCAATCAGAGCGCGAGTCTGCCGGTCGAGCTTCCGGGGCAGCGGTGGCTACGTGTTGCGAGTAGTGATGGGTAATCGAGCTCAGACTGAGTCGGTCGGTATCGCGGCGGTGTGTACGCGGCGGTACGGTTGCTCGGCGGTGCGTACGCGGTGTACAGTCGGTTGGTTGGGGTACGGCATGGGGAGGGAGAGAGATAGCCTCAACCGAGGGCGGCCAGCGGCCGTTCAATAGGTCGGGTGGGGGTACCCTGGGTGTCCCTACCCCCTTAGGTGATTGCCTACAGGCCACTGTCGAAGGACCAGGGGTAAAGGCTTGCCTACGTGTGATCGGACAGCGTCCGATTTACACGAGTGCCTTGGCAGTATGTAGAGTATATACGCTTGTGTGTCAGCACGGTAGATGTAAAATCGGAGACGATGGTAGGTCATAGTGAGTGTACCAAGGACCACGATTCTGGCATCACTGCGGCCAACTGTAGCCAGAATGAGTCGAAGCACTCACACTAACGAAATCGGAACACCGATATTGCGGGGGGAAACGGCTGCAGTAGTGTGAGTGCTTGATATCTGTAAAGAACCTGAGTCCTCTGCACTCGATTGCCCTCACCGTACCGCGGCTCACACAAGCGCAGGTTCCCTTCCTGCGGCATTCACCTCCCCAAGCGATCGGCTCATTCTGGTTCAAGTTGATCGCCCCTGACGTACATGATGTACAGGGTACAGCAAAGTTCATGTTAAATATCTGCATCGGGCGGGTTGAGCTGGCCCGTTACCCGGCCGTTTCTACTTCACTCGGACTGGCCCGGCCCGCGCTCGCCCGACGATGCCAAACCCGCCCATACCCGCCCGCAATCATGCTATACCCGCTCAGTCCGTGAAATCCGCGTTAGACCTGCTCAGTCCGTTCCATCCACGCCATACCCGTGCCCCGCTCTCCCCGCTTTTCACTCCATGTTCGCTGTTATCCATTGTCAGAGAGGGTCGGAAACATAAACCGAATCACTATTTTATTTACATTACAACCATCCACAAAGGGGACAACATAAAAATGATATTACACTGTACACATATGCTATAAGGAAAACAAAATACTGCTATTAAACATAACTTTAATGTATGGCCTATATAATTACATACTAGTTGTATAAACTATGAATATATTACAAAACAAAATAGATAACATTCTGATAAAATGTAGAATATAAATAATGGATGTAACTAAACAAATACAAATTAATTTTGTATACTATGAATATATGGAAAAACAAAAAAAAGATAAGTTATTCTGACAAAACACAGAAAATGAATGTTTGGATATTAATGTTCAGGATTGGTTGGGCCGCGGCATGACGTCATGCGCGCCGAGAAGCCAGCGTCGTCGCGGCGAGCACGTACCGCGCTTCTCGCCACAAAGTTCGACGATTATCGTGGCGAATTCGGCAATCGTCGCCAGAGACTAAGGCCGGGATTCATAGTCGCTTCTTATGCTTAAGCATTTCCTTAAGCATTTACTTAAGTCGCGCCTCGATTCATAGTCGAGAAATAAGTACTTACTTAAGAATTTACTTAACCATTTACTTAATAAAGAATTCTTATTTGAATCGTGATTCATAGTCAGTTCTTAAGAACATCTTAAGCACGTATGTATTCACAGTCATATAAGAACTTTTTATTCGGGATATAAAGCGACCATATTCTTCAAAAGTTAGGTTACAATTCAAGTCGACGTTTGACACGACTTAAGAATATTCTTCGACCTATCGTATAAAAATTTTTTAAAAAATTAAAAAATAAAATTGAAATTTTTATTTATTTTATATATATAATAATAATTACTTAATTCAAAATTAATTAAAAATAAATAAATATATATTTATATATAATAATTATGTAATTGGCTTGTAGTTAGTAAGGTAGTAAATAAACAAAATTCATTTTAATTCAGTTACTTGTGTTTAATCAAGTTAATTAAGTGAATTGTTAATACAATATCCTTCTTAATCTATGAAACATTACAGCTGGTGATCACTGATACAATAAACATCCCCCAACCAATGGTGTCCAGGATTATCCTAATAATCGTAGATTGCTTAAAGACTTGGGAAAGAGAAATGGCACATATGATATTAATCTTCCCAATATTGATAGTGCCATTGATTGTACGCATATTAGATTATTTTCTACAAGACTGCAAAATATTAAGGAAATTTAAATTAGATAATTACTTTTAAAGTTGCTCCATATTTTCTTTTATAAAATGGTTTATCAAATGATTTATATTTTATATATATACGTTTTAAACTAGATTTTTAAAGTAACTATATTGTTTAAGGAAACAATAATGTTTAAAGTTCACTGTGTGACTAGTGTGAAACTCCAAAGAAGTGACTACTTCAATCACTTTCAGGTATAGTTTCATTGCCATTTCCAAATATACATCATACAATTTAACAAATAAGAAAACTTTTCACCTTTGTGAAAATTAAATTAGATGCATTATATTTTTCGTTAATTTCCCTCCAACCTTCCTCCTTATCTTTCAGCGGACAGGTAACACTCCTCTTTTTTCGATATTCTTTCAAAATTCGTATAAATAAATGCTTTTCAATATCACTATAATGCTTTTTTGTTGAAATATTTTTTTAAGATTCATTGCCACAGAACTGCACAGAATATAGCACAGAATACTTAGCACGTGGTACACATATGGGAAGAATAACGAAACGCAATGCAGACGTATTTGCAAAATCATTTCTCATTGGGTGGTACAGCGGAAAGTTTCCGATGTTTGCCCAAGGTAATATAAGGTTTGCTTAAGCATTTGCTTGACTAAGAAGTTCTTAAGCATATACTTATTCAATAAGGACTTCTTAAATTTTGACTCTGAATACACGAAGTCTTAAGTTCACCTTATTCGAATAAGGCGATCTTTGTTAAGAAATTCTTAAGCGAATGCTTCAGGCGCGACTATGAATCCCGCCCTACGAGTTACGTCGCGCGTGTAGCGTTGAGGGACGCTAGGGATATGACGTCCCAGCTACTGTAGAACGGAGGTTAATGAATGATGCCACGTATATAGAACAAAGACTTTATTAGAGTCGAGCACGTGAATGTGCTGTAGCGACAGCGGACAAGATGGATCTGCTGCACGCAGGCGGCAACGCGATGCATGCGCCTCTTTCTCCTCGCGGGAGAAGGAGACACTACGCAGGGAGAGAGACGGCAGTATCCGCTCCCTACACTGATGTGGCCACGGGTGTGCAACCCAGAGGTTTTTCTTGGTCGATTTTCAGCGCCATTGGTGATATGAGTCGATACTAAAACGAGTGCCGGATATCCGGGACGCGTTTGAATTTCGGAACGATTTATAATAGACGAGACGGTGAATGACTGGCGGCTACTGTATGAGATCGTGTATAATAAATTTGAGTTATAATAAATTTGATATTAGGTGTTCTAAATTTTAAATAATTAATGTTTAAAACTGCAAACAACTAACATTATATTTATTATAACAAATTTATCACACACGATCCCATGCACTAACCGCCAGTCACTCACTGTCATGCTAAAAATTTTACATTACATACATACAGTATACAGTCAGTTATTTCCTAAAGTATTTGAAATACCAGAAAACTCTCGTGTTTCAAATAATTTAGGAAATAAGGGACTGTATACTGTATAACAAACAATACATACGATACATGCATACTACATTCTCCTATACTTTTTTACATAATAATCCCTAGCCATCTTGCACACACAATCATGCACGCCTTCCGTCCGTTTACCCCTTAAAAGTAAATTAACATTTTTTACATAACTTAAAATGAAGAAATTAACAAACTTATTGACTATTATTTTATATAAATTATGATACCTGCAATTCAAAAATCTATTTGGCACATGCTTCATAGAAGCTGCAAGTAAATGTGCCCTTACACGATTAAATGTTATAAATTTAGAAATAAAAAAACTATTAACATCTATTAACTCCGAAAATATTGCACTAAAAGAGTATGGGGCCGAATGAATGCATTTGGCCTATACTCCATACTACTTATAATTGTACTATTGATATCGGTATGAGTTGCAAGAATTTGTGCCTTGCAAAAAAAACAATTCTTAACATCCTTTAGTATTCTCTTTGCAAGGCATCCAGCAACATATGTATGTGTGTGCCTTACTGCGTGTGTATAGGCGCTGCACACTCATACGTATATTCTGGTATTTCCTCAAGATCCGTTTGAAATGATTGGAACGCATCGTTTTCGGCTGCACCCGTTAGAAAGAATTTCATGGTGTCCAGTGCTTCCCCATTGGCACTCTCACAAACTTACCCAGTTCCTCAAACTGGCTTAATAAGTACTCAGGTACACACAATAGAAGCTCTCTTCTTCTGTATCCTATTGTTTTTCAGTCTATGTCTGTTCTAAACCTAGATAGACGTCTCCTGTCGGTCGCGTGCTGGCCACGGCCGTCTGTTGGCGCTCTGTTCCCCTGCGCCTGATTGGTGAGCTTGTACTATGCGCCACACGGATAATCTTAATGCCGACACCTATGGGCCACCTCGTACAATTACAAGGATATCCTTCTCTAGCCACTGCCTCTCTCTCTCTCTCTCTCTCTCTCTCTCTCTCTCTCTCTCTCTAAAAAGACCGTTGCTGTGCAAGGTGCCTACGTGACCGCTAGCACAGTTTTTTCTACTATTAACTGTCTAATTACCCGCGACGAGCCTTTGTCTGCTTCTATTTGTGACGATACTTTCTTCGAGAAACGTGCGAATTAGTTAAGGGTGCTCCCTACTTAAAACACTGTTATATAACCGGCGCTCCGGGTATAATAATTGTATCTCTATTTTCGGTGCTCCGAATTATTGTGTTTTAATCGTTATCGTCTTTGTTATATTTATTTATTTGTGTACAGTATGTGACAATAAACTGTCAATTGTTTGTTACAATCCAAGAAAGCACTTCTTCGCATCCTATCTCAAGCCTTAATCTCGAACACAAAACGAGTGAAGATAACTATTTTATCAAAAATTGTGGACGCAATTCATCATGGTATTTATACTGCTATCACAGATTTTTTGACAGATAAATATAAAAGAACATCTTACTAGACAGTAACAGTGCATTATATAAATGATTCGTGAAATTTAGTGTCGAGAGTTGTTGACGACAGATGTTCCAGATGAAAGCAAAACCGGCAAGAATACAAGAGAATTGTACTGTCGTTTTCAACATTTTTAAATGTCACTGTATATACAACCTAAAATTATTAATAAAAGGTTTAGAAACTGTAAAGAGACTATTTGCTGTGCGCATTGCACATTGTTTGAAATCGTCCCTTTCAAGTGTCTGCCAGCGAGTAGTCTTGAAAGGTCGTCCATTCCCGAGCAGTTCCACAAACGAAGGTAATAGCAACACTGAACGTATGTACAGATATTCTCACGAAAATCAAGAACTGGGAAAACAGATTAGTTCATGGATAATCCAAGACGTAGACAAGTGCAAGAATGTTTCAAAACAATCCTATTGAAGTAGGTTTAGATTTACAAATCTTTAAGCTAAGTGTCAAGGGTACACGGTTAAGGGGACACGAGAAAAAGTCGTCATCGCTTTAATTCAAGGAAAGCGGAGATTGTGTGAATGTTAGAAGAAATATGTAATCGATTGCTTTTGAAAATTGTGTTATGTGGAATACAAAAAGAAGACTTCTAATGTTAAAAAAATACGAGAACCAATTTATCATTACATAGTTCAGTTCTTCTTACATGCAATTTTATGCAAGTAAATACCATTCCTTCAGTTGATTTTGTTTTTATTTTTATTTTTTTGCTTCTTAATAATATTTCATGGTACTTTTACAGCAATTTCAATCAATACATACATTAAAATTATGTCATTGAAATCAACCCTATATTCTGTGATACTAATGTATAATAACGGAGAATAATTACAACTTTTTATTAAATTTTTATATAAAAGATATTTTGGTGGTAGCGTTCTGCTGTTCCATAGTATACATTACATTTTTTAAACAAAACATGTTACAAGTATTGTTGTTGATTCTTTATTTCAAATTGAATCAAATTTCTGCATGTATCTATAATTTCTTCAATTTGCTACAATGCACGCCACATTGTTTCCTCATAAAATAAAATAAAATCGCGGGTTACTATAATAGCTGTCGAATAAAGCGCTAGTAAAGTCGCAGGTAAAGAGAAGCTAAAGACACGAGTGCCAACGGGTAACTGCGCGGGCCATGAGTGGGAAGATTACATGCTGCGATAACTTCGAGCGGGCATGGGCGGCTAAAAATCTACGCAGACCCGCTAAACCGGCACCGGATTTGGACGGGCTTGAGTGAACCGAAACACGACGGGTAACGGGCGGGTAGACCCGTGTATATCTGCCCGTTGCAGGCCCCTAATATGTAATGAAAAGACTCGTTAATAAAGATTTTAAGACCTGTTCAATTGCACGTATATTCGATAAATCATTAAAGTCGCGGTTCTCAAAGATGAGACTCCATACGAAACAATTTGGTAATTATATAGGATAGGGTACACCTCACTAACTTCAATGACCTTGATATACAGAATGTTAATAAAAATATGAGACACTCACAGGATGGAGGCTTTGTTTCCAAATTATTAATTGTTGAAAATACAGTAACACTACGTGTGAAATACGTCTGGCGCAATGACTGGTGTAACCGAAACCCAACTAATACACGGGGCTCGATCAATGACCTAGACAACTTTAATGTATAAAATAAAATGAAACAAATGAAATCAACTCGTAAAAGAGTTGAAGAGCGCGCCTATCAAGTAGGACAACTTGTCGCATCTGATGCAATTTAAGCGTATTTTACCCGTATTTTCAACAATTACTAACACTGAAACGAAGCTTCAAACGGAATTTCGCCATTCTTGATTGTCGTCTTAGTTTGGCGTGTAGAATCCACCCTACGGAAATGTCCCACATTTTTATTCACGCTGTGTATACGAGGTCTGAGCTAACTTGATCATCTCGAATAATAACTTAACGGTACATTTTATGAAAATTTTGAGGAAAAGAACTTAAATGGCATCAAAGGACATATCTTATAAGGTACGTGCTTTTTTGTGGGTGGAAGCATTTCAGAAATTTCAGTCACCTTGATTCTTTTTTAACGGAATGGCTTATTTTTTGTACCGTAGATCGATAGAGTATCAAATTTTGAGTATAAATGTGTTGACCTTCATACATCCTAAACCTAATAGTTAATGAGATATTTACAAAATAGTACTGTATTGAAGTCGCTGTATTGAAGTTGAGGGGCATCGGTTCGAGCACCTGTAGCTTCAGATAATAAGTACGTATTAAACATTATTTTGTAAATATCTCGTTAATTAGGACGTATGAAGGTCAACACACTTTTATTCAGAATTTGATACTCTATCGATCTATGGTACAAAAAATAAGTCATTCCGTTAAAAAAAATCAAGGTGACCTTGTAATCTCTGAAATGCCTCCACCTACAAAAAAGCACGTACCTTATAAGATGTGACCCTTGATGCCAAGTTCCACGCCTCAACGTTTTCATAAAGTGTACCGTTAAGTCATTATTCAAGATGATCAAGTTAGCTGAGACACCCTGTATAAAATTACTCAGGACATTGACCTTTATGACATACATCACGGTCATTGAAGTCGACGAGGTATATTATATTCTATATAATTACAAACAATTTTATTCTCGATTTTGTTATTACACGTAAAATCATCTATTTTTCAGTTGTACCACGAATTTTGTCGAATTCTGTATTATTCTCCAGTAAGAATACCAACATCATCTGCTCTGCTATTTTATACGTACATAGGTAAAATAAATTTTCAGCTGCAATGGGACGCTGCCAGAGCACGCCAGGACTCGTGGAATCACGTGGTCGTATACCGTTAGAGGAGATGTGGGTTTCGCCTGTGGACATGAAGTCACCTCATACGTATTCAGCCAGTCACTCATTGTACTCCCCTAGCCCAAGTCCGGTAATATCACGCAGTTTGCTGAGCACTGGAAATAATGTCAACGCGAACAACGTTGGAAGGAACGTGGAGAGTCCGATGAGTGCCACAAGCAGCGGCCACAGCAGCGAGAATCAAACCGCCAAGGTACCACAGACTGCTGCTACACAACCCTCCACTGGCAGACAATCTACTTACTCTGGCAAGTATTTCATCTCGGAGGGTTAAGTACTCATTGTCAGTCAGGGTTAAGAATACCTTGGTCCCTTAAAATCTTTAATCTTTTCACCCCCCCCCCCCCACGCTTGTTATAACTGACGTCAAAACAGTGATCCGTGGGTACTAATACCAACTATATCCGTCATCCATAGACTATTAGATATAAAGTTTTAAATAATAACAAAATATAATATTACATAAGCATTGTCTTTATGTGAATTCGATTTTATTTTTCTACGTGACAAATTATATTAATTTCAACTTTCGGTAGATATACAATATTTTATTGGTTTGCAGATTTTTTTTGGCCAACCCAATATGTGCACATACTAAAAACCATGAAAAAAATGTATTTTTTCGTTACTAGTAACATGTACAGAGTGGGTCACTTGATATTATCGTCTTCATTTACGTCAATATGATTATCTGTAGAAAAAACTAGATTATAGTAAAGATGCATAGTTCGAAGAGGGACATAAAATTGGTCAAATTAAATTTTTGTAGATGGACACTTCAAAGATTTGAAGGCGACCTTTCCCTTTTAAAAGGGTGCACACGTTTTTCTATAGCAGTTTTGTAGTACAATTTTTTAATACAACCATCTCAGGTCTTAAGGGCCAAGCTCTGTTGCATGTTTGTAGCGAAAGCAAAACCGCGAGAAGAAGAGACCATCACTCTGTTACTAATGTTAGCTTTACTTACTGAAAAGGTTCAATGTAACGACAATTCACACATCGACATTTTTGAAATTGATAAAATAACGATTCTTCGACATTGTGAAGTCGATGTACAAATCAAAACATTTATTGAGTGTTCCGTCGTAGACCAGGAACAACGACTGTAGATACCGTTAACTTTTATTATTTTACTTCCTTTGTACGTTCAGTTAGACTTTTTCGACACCGGCCACTTTCAATTTAGATTCGATAACATAAAGGTATAATATACAATACACCCGACCATTTGGTCCGCAGTCCGCACTGACTCGCAAACAATGCGGTCATAAACCCTACCGTTGGAAGACTCTCGAAAATTCGTCGCGGTCAGGTCACCTCGTGACCACGTGCGAGACATTTTTCTGGCGTCCGCTTCGCCCTGAAGAAGAGGGCGTCACCTCCACGTCGGTTGGAAAAACTCAGGAATTTGCCTTGCCCTGTAGGGCATAGCCAATTAGGGGACGAATTTTGGTAACGCCTTCGGCAATCCTCCAAGAACCGCGACGCAAAATATGTATGTAATGTTCGACAAGACTCATTTACAGCAACTCGCGATTCGTCAGCTCCAACGGTCGAGCAATCATACGAGTCATTCTCACTTACAAGAAAATTGAAACAGTTGCCTAATATTAATTTGGCGGGTAGCAGACGCAACTGTACGCGTACCACGATGGTCGAGCCTGGGATTTACAACTTCAGGCGAATTCAAAAGAGAATCCACGCGGACGGACGCGACATCGAGTGATATTTTCTTACATTCTCCGATGTTACGCTCCTTCGTATTAGCCATTGTAGTCGAAGCTGTTGCGTATACTTTATTCATCAAATGTCATCATACAAAGAAATTAAGACACGATATGTTACGATATCATGTAATGAATCGATGTACTCACGATGGTCCATGATATTGTCAGTAATTTAAGAATGATCTAACAACGATCTACTAAGTAACTAATCCTCAGTCATCCGCCACATTGAATCACCAACTCTTTTGTGTAGGTACCCTTTAAATGAAAATTTATTTTTACTTTCATCTGTATAAATCACATATTACCGTTACTACATTTCAATACTAACAAGAGGAAGACACGGTTGTAGAAATCGCTTCTGGAACGGCACTATGTGGAAGGTATAGTATACATTAGAACTGTGACTTTATACGATACCCGGATACCCGGATATCCATGAGATATTCGAATATATGAGACAATCGAGAATTTCGATTCAGAAGTCGATCGCAGCCCCGTAGGCATATCGCGCTATTTAGCACTCGCGTTACATTGAAAAAACATGACTTACTGGTTCTTATAATATAATTGCCAAAGATGGAGAAATTAACTTCTCCAGAGACGCGTTTGGGATAAATTAATGGCTTTTTGGAAAAAGAATCAAATATTTTCTACTGAAATCTGACACACTTTTTCATCGTAATGGAAGCCATATTCTCCTAAAATTTCGAAACTCTATGTTGAAATTTCTCCAATTATTAAACAATTGAAAAAAGAACTTATTTTAACAGGTTCGATTCTTTTGTAACTGAATAGGTCCACCCATTTTAATGTACTATGTCTCATTTTGTAAGTATTAATACCTACATGTTTTATTTGAACCTTTTTTCTCTGAAATCATTATACTTCCTTCTGTACGCGAAAAACTTGTTTTTCACACACTTTAGAATTTTTTTAACAATATTCCCCACAACATTTTACGAGTTTCAAACATATACATTTCATTTTTAATGATCCTCCGAACTATTTTACACAAACAAATACCTAATTAGAATTCTTTTTTGTCCAAAGTCTAATTCGACTGGACTATTATTCGAGCAGACAAAAATTATTGAAAGTTTTATTTTAAGTCTTCAAATAAAGATACAGATAAAAGATGCAAATTTTATTCGACGCTACAAATGAAACGCTATTTTAATAAAAAAAAGTACTTTCATTCGTTGATTAAACTCTCATCGAATAAATTGGTTCATTCAATTTTCTTTTTGCGTCCTTCTGACGAAATATATGTGTACGCATATAACACTCGTATGAATTACGTCAATAAAAGGTAACTAAATATCATTTCAAACAACAGATGTGTATAGTATTCCATGTTTTTTGTATATGCAATACCCGGAATATAAATTGTGTAATTCCATTGATTAAAAAAATAAGCATCATTACAAGTACGAATTATTGTTGCACACATTAGTACGTAAGTATTCTTTCATTCTCGAATCTCTTTCGCTAGCGCCATTCTTTTCCTACGTTTGGCGAGAATAGAAGTCTTGTAGCCGTAGGTATTCCATCGTTCTCCTGTTCGGCAAAATTGTAATGGGGGACATGAGGCAACAGCGTAAGAAAGCTCTCGATACGGTCCGGCAACAATGCCTTCGCGTAGCAGAATACTGAAACCCAACTTGATGGTATGTAACGGGAAACAAAATTTATTTGAAGGTAATGCCGTTAGATGTCGTACCATCAAGCCGTCCCGGGTATCGATTATGTGTTTTCGCTAGCGCCCGATTGATTACATCGGCACTTCGATCGATTCGGAGATGGCTCCGAAGGAGTCTCCCCCTTAATACGCCAGCGGCTTCCCTTTTACGAGTCGACGGCTGAAGTATTAGAAGCCAAAGAAACATTGACAGCCTGCGTATGGACGAGACAACATTAATGCAACAATACAACTTTTTTTTCTTTTGGTTATTTAGTCATACAAATTGTATTAACATATTCATGAGATTTTTGTGGTTACAGTGATACTAAACACGATATAATTTGGATCATTTATAATTTATCAAAAGTGATAACAGAAGAATGTGAGTTAACATAAAATAAGTATTTGTGATTCAAAGTATGTCGTATTTGTATCATATCAATCGGAAAAATCTGACAAATATGTTAATAAAATTATCATTAACAAAAAATCAAGAATAAGAAAGTTTCATCCTTGCATTAATATTGCCTCAATGATATGCGGTCTTTTAAAGTTTATCGGCTGCCTTGACCGCCGCTGCGGACAAAATACAGAGGCGAGTTACCGAGCCTCGGCAATAAACTTATGAGAGGTAAAACGTGTATTAGATTTGTTACGCGGAATTTAACTTTTGGGCCCCGGTCAGCCGTGTGACCGTGGTCCGCCGCGAACAAAACCCCTGTCTCGGTCTCCGCGACTATTCGCGCCTCCGGAAGTTGAACGCCTGGCACTCCCCGAGTACCGGTATCGGGTAGGACTTCCAATACCTCTGAAATTTACTTAGAGTGGAGACTACGAAAGAGTGGCGGTTACCGGCTAACACGCAAAGGGGTCGAGCTTCGTAAATAGAATGCGGAGAGACTCCTCACGGCAGGAGGCGGTTCACGAATAAACTGAGATCATTCTGCGTTAATTTAGACGTTCATTAACGCCACGCGTCTACCCATGAGGGCAACGCTCACAATAGGTGGCAAACAATAACAAATTCGTCCGAAAGTTCGGTTGTTGTCGCGCTACAAACTAAACAACATGCAATTCAGTTACGGAGCCTCCGCTCGATGGTATACGCGGTACGCTACGTGTTCAGGATTGGCTGGGCCGCGGCATGACGTCGTGCGCGCCGAGAAGCCAGCGTCGTCGCGGCGAGCTCGTACCGTGCATCTCGCCGCGAAGTTCGACAATTGTCGTACCGAATTCGGCAATCGTCGCCGGAGACAAGGAGTTACGTCGCGGGTAATCATAGTGCCGACACCTGTGGGTCGCTTCGCATAGTTACAGCTCTGTCCTTCTCTAGCCTCTACCAGATCTTTGTCTGGCAGTGCGCTCTTTCTCTCTCTTTCTCTCTCTCTCTCTAAGAGGACCGTTGCTGTGCGAGGTGTCTACGTGACCGCTAGCACGGTTTTTATGTTATAAACCGATTCTATCCGTAATACGCTCCATGCTCGAATTTGGATCGGTCACGTTACGCTGGCAAAAAGCAGCATAACAGATTAGATTAGATAATGTCATGCTCCAAGGCCACGAGCAGGGTGATGTAATGCCCAGTCTACTCTAGTACCTGAGGTCCAGGGGTGGCGTTACCTGGGGTGTCTTAACCACAACGTTTTCCACCTGTCCCAACTTTTTAAGGCCCGGGCCGCATGGAGGATCGCGTGTACTTATCAGGGAATGGAGAATCATTAGGATCGTCACATCCCTACCTAATTTATAAAGCTATGGATTTGAATGGCGGGGCAACCGATCCTTCATCTCCGGGAGGTGAGTACCAACTCACTCTTTCTTCACCCACAGGCCGAGTCTGTACAAATGGGGGTATCATCGTCGTATCATCATCATCGAGAGAGAGAGAGCTAGATCGCCTACTTCAACGCTCTAACATGACCTACCTACGTCCCGAATGGCTCAGGAACACCCCCTCCCCGATTTACCCTTTTCAAAGCTACCACCCCCCTTCCCACTGGATAATAAGAAGAGAGCGCCGGCGCTCCGAATAGGTAGATGGAGCTAGCCGGTCTCTAGTAGAGTCGTGACCGGGTTCGCACTACATTATTCTCCTCCTGGAAAGCCCGAAGAACCATAAATGAATTCTTCGCCATTGAAGTTACTCTCTCTACAGCTAGGTATGAGTTCAAGATAGTAAAACGACGAACAGAGTATGTCGTGCCCTCTACAGTTTGTATCACCATTATATTATACTTTTTATCCTCACCTTCCTAACAATCCATTTTGTCCATTGCTCCCCCCTCGAAAAATGCAAGGAACGCGACGCGAGACGATGGCTCACCTGACTTTTCTAAACTCCTCCATGAGGGCAGTTCGTTCGGGTGACCAATGGCCACATCTGGGCCACCACCCGCATTCCGGGTTGAGTCGCAAGTCCACTCTCCGGAGCTTATGTTCCAGCCTCTTCGTATGTCTGTTTCCCTCCTCTACCTGAAACAAAGAGTCACCCTCTCTTTAGCATCTTGTCCGGAGTCGAAACTCCAGACAGGATCCCAGGCGGCACCGCGTGGAGGCGAGAGGGTGTGATTTTCGGGGCCTCCACACTTCTTCGACTGACTAAAACATGCTTATGAGATGTCGGATCCATCTGACGTATCAAAACATGTACACCTCTACGATAACTATCTATAAGTGATCCTGATTTTTAAGCATCAATCGAAGATTTACTGTATCTGACTACAGTCATACATGGTAGCGAAAGGGTTAGAATTGCATAAATATGCAAAGTATGTTTGGTTGATGACTTACTGCTTTCTTAATACATTGTATCCATACATTTGTAACGTCCGAAACTGTATAAAATATATTAAAACAAAAATAATTAGGAACAATTATACTTCCTCAACTGATGAAATAAATTATTCCATGATTCTGGTATTTGCAAAATAATCTGAGAAATGGTAATTTATAACCGCAGTTTAGTAATTACAAAGTGAAGGGCAACAGAAATTCCATATTTCGGTGGATAGAATAATTGTTGTAAGAGAATCGATAAAGCGCAATTATAATTGGGGAATATCGAACATCTTTGTAAAGTTTAATGTAACTGCTTTACTATTTTACCTCACCAAGTACATACAGTGTATAGATCAGAACTGCATAACTTCTGCTCCCGAAGTCAGTCTCCCGCTTCAGGGGTACCCCCACTACGCGGCTCAGGCTGCCTCGCGCGCTACTTACAGAGCGTCGCATGCTACGGCGCTACGGCCCGTATGGGGACTGGTCTTCCCACCAGTGATGCCAGAATCGTGGAAGTTGGTACCCTCATTATGATCTAGCGTTGTCTCCCACTTTACTTCCACCGTGCTGACACACAAGCATACATCTACCCATGTCCGTATGCGCTGCCCATTCGGGTCTTTCCGCCCACTACCTTCGTTACCCAACATCGTAAACAGTCAGGAGACTCCGTTGGAATCCCACTTGGCCGAAAATCCACGTTTTCGACGCGATGCCCTGCAGCCTAAGCACAGCACGTTAGCTAAAGTCAGTCGACCCTGTTCGAATCCCAATGTGGCGATTTTACTTTTCATTTTTAATTATTTTATAGTTTCACTTTGTAACCTATCAGTAAAATAAAAATTTGAAAAATATTAATTTGCATGATATTTAGAAAGAAGGAAATATATTGTTTCCTCTTCAATATTTAAACGTTATATTTTATACATACTTATCATGTTATGACTACAAAAATTATTCTCACAATTAGATGTTACCGTTATTTTAACTATTGGAGTCCATAAATATAAAAACATTCGTAGAAACATCCATTAGATTAAAATGTTACGTTATAAATATATCTTCAAACTTTTTAAAGGATATAGCCGGATAAGGGGGCCAAAAATCTCTATTTAATGGCATGCGAAAATTCTGAAAATAATCTGATAGGTAGTATTTACTGGGGCACGTATTAATGATTTTCTTCCGATTTTTCAGTTGAGTGTTTTAGTTGTGAAAATTCAAAAACGGTCTCAATATTTTTAAGATTTTTGGTAGGGTGCGCTGTAGTTTTAAAAATCGAAGACCGATATTTTCGACGTTTTTTCCGTGAGAAAATAACTTACAGATATTTAAAATTTTTATATTTCCGTTATTAAGTAAGTATATTATACGATTGTAAATATTTTTGAGCATCCCGACTGCGGAATCGGGATGAAGTTTCTTGGACGCTGTCGGGTCCCGCAGAGATAGTATTAAGAGTTTTTTTGTTACATTGACTACATATTTCCTTAATTTGTAAGTAAATGACAATAAATAGTATTCTTGTTGAGAGTATAGGCTAGGATAGTCATATTATTAAGGGCATCATGAAGGCGAAATTTAAGGAGTTTTTATATACATTGTAGATTAAAATATTAATACTACAAATATATAATACATTATACTTATAAATAAATATTATACATTCTCGTTTAGTTACAAATTGAAAAAAATATGTAATGAATGTAATAAAAAAAATCTTAATACAATCTGCGGGGCTCGAACCATGTTTAAAAAACTTCACACCGGTTCCGCAGTCGGAACGCTTAGCCCAGCGCTGGGCAGCGTAGAGGCACCTCGCGCGCCTGTTTCCCCTTCCAACCCTTCCAACCTGTCACTCCATGGTAACGGTGGACGGTGGTGAGGACAAGTTTTAGCTTCCGGGAGCTAACTTTGCCCCCCGCTGGCTTAGCCACTAACGACGCTTTTGAAATTCAAGGAAATATTTTACCATATATTAAGTGTAGCACGGTTTTAATTGAGTTAATGCGACTTCTACAATTTATATACTGTTTTACTGGATATGGAAATATTTACAATCGTAGAATATATTTATATAATCCTTCAACGCCCAGACTCTTAACTCGTTGTTTCAAAGTTATGAGACTGATGTTTATGTTGTATCTTGTTATTTTGAAGTCCAAACATCAATACCTATTTTTTCATTTCTTTTCCTTGCTCAGAAAAGTTAGATATTAATCGGCAACAGAATTGGACGCACTTTTAGAATCATTATTGAAGCGGTGCAACACTAGGCGTTAAAGGGATAATAAAAGAAGTACAAAAATTTTAAATACCTGTAAGTTCCCTTTTCACGAAAAAAACGTCAAAACCATCGGTCTTTGATTTTTAAAACTACAGTGGACTCTATCAAAAAATGTTTAAATGTTGAGGACATTACGTATGATAGTATGTCGTTACTATGAAAGGATACATATGGTGCTGTTAGAACCTCGATGAGAAAAAATCTATTTCCAACACTTTTATTTTGTGAATTTTTACAACTAAGATACTCAACTAAAAAAAAAAAAAAAAAAATCAGGAAAAATTGATTAACATGTGCCCCAGTAAATAGTACCTATCAGATTATTTTCAGAATTTTCGCATGCCATTAAATAGGGATTTTTGAACACCGATCAGGCTATATCCTTTAAAAAATTTGAAGATATATTTATAACGTAACATTTTAATCCCATGCAATAGTTAAAATAACGGTAGCATCTAATTGAAAAAATACTTTTTGTAAATATAACATAATATGTATGTATATAATATAAAATTTAAATATTGAAGAGGAAACAATTAGGAGGTTACAAAGGAAATTATAAAATAATTAAAAATAGAAAGTAAAACCGCCACAGCAAGATTCCAACGGGGTCTCCCGACTGTTGCTCACGCGTTTAGATTTAAACTTTAGGTTGCCGTCGCGTTGCGTCGAAAACGTAAATTTATAGGGTCTCCAAGATTTCCTCATTGTTTACGTTGCCGGGTAACGAAGGTAGACGGCGGAAAGACCCGAACGGGCAGCGCACACGGGGACAGGGCTAGAGGTATGGATTTAGGTATAAATCAAGATTTCCTCATTGGAATTAGGTATAAATGTACCTATGTTTTGGTACCTCTTTTAATTCTACGAGCATATATTAAAACGAATTTCTATCAAATTTGCATAAAAATTTTATCTCTGCCATCGACAGTATCGACGGAAAGAGTTTGTACCATCTCTATTAGTATCTGCATTTTAAATAACTATAATAGATTTGCATCTGTACAAGAATAAATTAAATTGACGATACCGTGTTGATATATGTAATTGCTTATATTAAAAGAATTTTTTGTTTGTAGGCATGACCTGTAACAGCATGACACAATTGATCAGCGAAGGTGCTACACCGCTGTTAGGCACTCACGATGCACTACTAGCCGAGATCAAACGTTTACGGGAACGATTGATCTGTCTAGAAACTGAAAACGCAGCAATGAGTGTAAAGCTCAATCAACAGCAATGGGAAGTGGAACATCGATTGACTGAAATTGAGATGCAGATTTGTGGTGCCAGCTCGACATCCAGCGTAGAAGACAACAACGAGAGGAACCGAGAAAGTATCATTTAACAAGAAACTAGGCCGCGAGAGCGCGGCAAAACTAAGGTGGGACAAATACAACACTACTTGACGGATGCCACTGACAATAGGTAAGGTGTGAATATAGATATAACATTACTGAATTGACACTGCTTATAGAAGGTGTTTGTTTTAACTGAGCACGGTAGACTATCTCTTAAGGAAGTGAAGGTGTCAAGGAAATGTTCTTACAAAACTTGTTTTGTATGAAGGGGGACGTAATGTGGTATAAATAACTTTTTGTAGGTAAAGTGGCGGGAGGGACTTCAAGGTCAAGTTTATGCTTTTGAATGGAATAGTATAATTTTTTTATCGATAATACGATGGCGTATGCTGAGCAAAGATCAACGATGTATCACATAAGATTATTGATTGTAATAGAAGGTTAGACATTAGTGAAATTCGAAGGAGTCAGATCAACGTGATCACAGTTCGCGTGCTACCAAACCCTACGTAACCGTGTAAAGAGTGACGCTAATTTCACGATTGCCATTAAGGTGACTACTTACAAAGGAATCGCTAAGGCGCGGTAATCGCTTTTGAAACAACACTAGGTACAAGTTGTAGTACACACATACAGAGTGTTACAATACCCTAATTGGTTTTCGTAGAATAGGCTTTCATTTTCGAGATATTCTGATTTAAAGTTTCCTACAAATCTAGTCCATTGAACTCTATACCTGCGTTTCGAAACGCGCCGCTAGCCGCAGCTTTCAAAAATGTGTGTGCTGGGATCGCTCTGCGCTGAGCGTGTTAAAAGAGGGCTCTTGGTCCAGCCCCATAAAGAACACACGCGAATTACGATAATTGACCGAACACTTGGGACATTTATTTCAAGATATAACACAGTAAAAAGTCGTGGACACTGACGCGTTGCGCGTGCGATAACAATTATTGGATGTTGGCAACAAAAGAATAGTCTGCAACAATGACGAGATGCGCGTGAAAAAATGTCGTGTGAGAATCGTACTGGTATTCTTTGTATTCTGCGAGCTTTCGGCGTAAAAATATGCTCGAGCACCGAGGGCCATTTTTTGCATAAGCCGGCGGTTGACGTTTCGCGAAATTGCGTGATATTTCTAGGAACAAGAAGCGCGGCGGAATCTCGTGAAACCCTGCAGTCGCGCAAGCCAGCCTCGCAGTGTCTGTACATAACTTTACGCCGTTGCCACATGTCCGCCATTACAATTCTGCTCATTAGGTTTGGCTACATTTCTGCTCATTGCCGGAATAAGTTGGCTTCGTAACTTTGTAATTAGAAATACAGTAGGCTTCGAGCGATAAAATGTACTGTTGTGGGTTTTACTCGAGCTAGAAATTCGGTTATGATTCAAGGCTAGTAAATAAATTGGATTCTATGTTGATAGAATAAGTCATACAAATATATTCTTAGTCAGTCGTAGGACTTTACAAATGTTTGAATTGCAAGTGTCGCGGAAACTAATTTTCATCTCCCTGATATTTCCACGTTAAAGTAATGCCTAACAGTAAATTTACGTACTGCATGGTTATGAATGCTTGAAGGGGATTAACCCGATTTTGTAACTACGTGTCTCGTCTATGGAAGTCGGACTCGAAATGTGACCATCGAGGATACATCCGTGGATATATCCGAAAATCGATCCAAAAATCACATATGCATCCTCTCATTGGAACTGTAATTTCTGGAAAATTTAGATCGTTGCATTAGCACGGAAGTGATGGTCTTTGCCTAAGCCTGTACATTCCAGCCTTCAAGAAAGGGTTAAGGGTTAAAAAGAAAGCCTTCTTTGTTGTTGGCGTACGTGACATACTATACAAATCTGCTGTTTGAAATGATACTTATTTAACACTTATTGACATAATTGGTACAGGTACTATATGCTTGCACATTGTATTTCATAAAAGGTACTCAAAAAAAGCATTGAATAAACAAATTTATTCGATGAGAATTTATTCAACGAATAAAGGTACCTTTTTATTTGAACAGTGTTTCATTCGTAGCGTCGAGTAAAATTTTCATCTTTTATCTGTATCTTTATTTGAAAACTTCGAATAACGCTTCGAATAACTTTTGACAGCTTAAATAATAGTCCAGTCGAAATATACTTGTAACAAAAAAAATTGTAATTATTAGGGAACATTGTGAAAAAAATTCGAACACGTGTGAAAAACAATGTTTTTCGCGTGCAGAAGAAAATATAATGATTTTAGAAATAGAAAGTTCAAATGAAGAATGTAGGTATTTTTAATACACAAAGTGAGCTAGAGTACGTTAAAATTAGTCCACGTGTTAAGTTGCAAAAGAATTAAATCTGTCCAATGGGCTCTTTTCTTCAATTGTCTAAAACTCGGAGAAATTTGAACACACAGATTTAAAATTTTAGGAGAATATGGTGCAGGAAATATGTATTTGTTCGTTTTTACAAAAAGCCATTAATTCATCACAAACGCGTCTCCGGAAAAGTTCATGTTTCCATCTTTGGCAAGTCAGACAGCAAGCAGCGTGGTTATTTGTTTATTCTTGGAGAGTTATACTATCATATAGACTTCCAGATGAAATGTATCTTTACAATTAAACCACCGAAAAAGGGCTCCAAAGAATAGGTACCTTTTTGTCTTGTAAACAATTTGAATAACATCTTCATTTTTGATTAAGTCGAATTGCCGTATAAACCATTCAATAACTGCAATTTGACTACAAATTTTAAAACAAAATATTATACTCTAACTTAATCAGGAGTAGTGATAATTTATTTTTCTTTGAAAAATCACTGTAACGTCAATTGTTAACATTGAGAGTTGAAATTTAGACGAACTCTGAGGGAAAAGTTAAATTATCTGTTCCTTAATTTTTGGAATAATCCATTTAGTGACTTCTCTTATAAAGATCACAAAGTTGCGGTATGCAAACGGACAGTACACGGCGGGAGCGGAGTGAGGAGAGTTCGCCGCGCGATCAGCTCGTGCTGCCCGAAATTGATCTCACCCGTTTTATCTGGCGGACCCGGAAAAATTTAGGTTTTTTGTGCAAAAATTAACGTAGAACGATGATTTTTGTTTAATTTGGGTTGCCTCGACGAGATATTAATGAATAGCGTGACCAATTTTGTAAAAAAATTAGTTAATAAAACCACGCATAAGTGAAAGTTTAAACTTTTACATTTTTCAATATACTTTAATGAAAGTATCACGAATGAATTGAAGAAATTGATTTTTGATGAAAATGGGTTCAATTTTGAGATGGTTACTTACTTCATCATAACACCATTCCAGTTTTATTGCATGTGGAATACAACGTTTCTGAACGAGAGCAGCAACTATAAAATATATGCCAAGCAGTCGAATGCAACAAATGACAGTCTACACCATACGTGCACGAGCATTCTTTTGATGTACCGACACGAGTCGGATCATTCAGCCAAAGCGAACGAGTAAGCGAGCATTTGCTTTTAGTCTGTACTAGTTTCGTACGACGTCATACCGCCGAGAGTTTTCTAAAATTCAAAATTGTTTTTGAAAAAAGCGGAAAAAGCCAATTTCGAAGATAGCCACCCTTTTTTTAAAAAAGTCCTTTTTCTCGATTGTACTGCATTGTACTAGTTGTACCAAGCATTTTACGGTTTGAAAAAACTGTTTAAAAACTCGATTTTAAAAAAATCGTAAAATAAAAATATCACGAGCACTCATTTAAAAAAGAATCGCTGTACCAGTTTGTACTAATTTTGCACCTGGGTGTACTGTTGAAAGTCTTTTCTAAAATGCGAAGCTGTTTTCGAAAAAAATGAAAAATACCAATTTTAAAGACAGCTCCCATTAAAAAAATCGTTTATCTCGACTGTACTGCATTGTACTCTTTGTACCGAACATTGTACCGTTCAGTATTTTCTAAAAAATGGAAAAAACCAATTACAAAGTTAGCACCCCTTTTTTTGAAAAAATCGATTTTGTTGGTAGTACTGCATTGTACTAGTAGTGCCGAGCATTGTACCGTTCGAAAAAATTGTTTCACGGCAGTGGTTTCCAAAAATATCGTTAAAAAAGAAATATTATGAGCAATTGGTTTTTTACATTTTTTTCGAAAGTGGTTTTGAATTTTAGGAGACTTTCAACGGTACAACGCAATACAAAACTAGTACAAACTAGTGTAACAACTTTTTTCTAATTTTTCACAAAATGTGGAGCTAACTTCACGCAAATAACCTGTAGGATGGCGGGCATTCGAATACGGATAAGGTTTGGACACAAAATGAACGGATACGAAGTTAACAAATGACGAGTGTGTATTTCCAACAGAACTGCTCTCTACAAGTTGCTGGTTTGACTGCCTTGCACAGTCCCTTCAACCAGGAAAATGTCTGTTAGGAAAGACAGTGGGGGGTGCACTCCTAAGTGGACGTGCCTTCAATGCGTTCGGTCGATTCGTCACGCACAGCCTATCCATGAAAATATACAAACTGTCGACGACCCAGACGTCTCGCTAAGAGGCTGTGCGTAGAGAACTCCCAAGACGAAGTTCTAATGCTTAAAAATGCTTACATATGAAATTTCTGCTGTTTGACGTCGAATTTATAAATTAGAACAAACTGCTTAATGGCAGAAACATTGCGATATTTGTTTTTGAACATCGTTTATGTATTCATAATGGTATACGATGCTTGTATGACACTCCGACCCGATTACAGAGCTTGGGATCTACGGTGGCGCTCCTAATGTCAAAACCCAAAAGAAAAGTACATACATAGTAAGGTCCAAAAGTTCACGGCCTCTCCTTTTTATAAGATCTTACTGAACATAATTCTTCAGATTTAAAGTGTGCTTCTCATTCATTTCAACCACTACTAGAAATTAATTGAAAACTGACTCATTCCTACCACTCTGTCCTACTACTAGCGCCGCCGCGTGTTTGGTTGATTTATTTCGCGTCTCTATTGAAAACAAAACAGATTTTCTAACTTTCCTTGACACTTTCCGTAGAAGAAAGGTCTGCTCTATTGCATGCTATATTAAATTTTCTCTTAGACCCATAATTTTCGAAATAAATTGAAGAATATCCACAATAATTGGTGCCTTTTCAGTGTCCTTTTCATTTTGATTACATTTAAACTATTTTAGATGTCTATAATATAATAATAATTTACATTATCCTGTTCGGGAGAGACCAGAGAATTATTTCGTTTCAAAAGCACATTTGAAAATTTGCAATTCCTTCAATGTGAGTTTTTTTAAACCGTACGTCTTAGGAGAAAACTAGATAAAAATCTATTTAAAACTTCTACTGAAGGTTATGAGATCGAAAAAAATTAAAATTTGTTGAAAATGTAATTGAAGTATTGTCTCTGAAATGTTTTACTCTCCTAAATAGCGAACTCCTTTTTATCAATGTAGGATATGTATTTCCAAGAGACTACACATTTTATCAATATTGAGTTGGAAGGAAGTCAACAGCAAATACTGACAAAAGTAAAATAGTTTCTGAGATTACTATTATATAAACGTCCATATGTGTCAATGGTTATTTACAAAACTCCATTACAAAGAAAATGATAGAAAATTGCAAAAACATGTTTGGTATCTTAAAATTAATTATTGAACCGCCTTAATTTCTTGCATTAGAATCATGTCTTTCAGATGTTTTGTCGTTTATGGGCCAAAGCCATCACGTTCTATTGCTTGGAAGCCATAGTCAGACGATCATCTACTGACGTTCTAATTTAGATCGTAAAATATTAATACCATTATAAGATTACATTTCTTTTATTTCACTGTGTTTTATTGCAAGAACTTTCATTTTGTTCTGAAAATGAGCATTAGCATAGACATTGTATCTCGCGCGTTCACTAGGGTATCGACTCAAACGGTTGAACTATAATACTGCGTATGGAATACATCATTTGAAATCACTTTTCCTATATTTTGTTCAACATGTCGGAAGTTTTCAATCACGCTACTATAACAAATTAATTACACAATATTCATGCACATACTACTAAATAATATTCTATCATGAATCAATTTTCTTATAGGTACACTGCAGATGATCCAGACGAATCAGAAGGAGCTAGAATCTCCGCTAGGTCAAGCGACACAAAATCAATTGGTAGTCTCAGTCAACAATTTTTTGAAAGCGACGAGGACGAGAAATTTTTTGGAACTTGCAACGGTTACACTTCGCAGCCTGGCAGCAAATCAAATTTATTACTATGCAGTGAATGTGACCAGAAGTCTCGAACATGCACCTACAGACCGCAAACACCTGGTTCCTATTGCAATAGATACGTTGAAGAACGTTTCGATGATCAACTTCAAAATCCAAGCACTTCTCGTACCTACAGAAGTCCGGTTCACATGTCCTCACCGCGGTCGTTACATCGTGATCAAGAACACAGTGGCCCAAGTTCTTCTCCCAAATCGTTGTGTTGCGATCAAGATTATCAAATGCGAAAAAGTTGGTCAAAGAAACACGAGGAAGCTACCAGTAACCAAGAATGCTATAGAGACAAACACGCAGAGCAGGACGACGACAGTTCCAACTGTGTGCTCTGTCATAGAAATGGTCATGTCCTTCAATGTGAACATTGCGATTTTTCGAATGAGGGTGATCTAATATGCTTCCGATGTCAGAACGATGAAGTTTCATCGAACGGTCATATTTGTTCTCCTTCCGAAACAAGTGACAGACTGACGTCGAGTAAGCTGACGTTAAAATTCCAAAGAGGGACGACGTCCTCTGGTGACGAGGGAAAGTATTCGGTGGATGCATTAGTAAAAATTCAAGTCAATGATCACATGTTAGACGTTGATTTGGACGAGACACGAGAGAGTGACTTATCGAATAGTCACCATCATCAGAGGAGTACAATGGAACGACTAGATACCATAGTCGAAGCAAAAGGAGACACTGCCAGTGAAAATGACGAGGAAAATGGGGGTACAAAGATAAATGGAACTAATAGCGCAAGATATTTCAATTACATGATCGTACTATTTCTGTAAATAAACACGGTTAAGATAATTGCGGTTGAGCTACGGATTTTGTTAGCGCATGTAGAGTGTTGTTGAGATTTGAAACTGATTATTAAACGACAGACACTGTTGTAGTGATGTTATACAAATTTTTAGATTTTGAATAAACGTGTGATAGGTACATGTATTTGTAGCGTACTGTTATAATATTGTCATACTATCATATTAATCTCAGCTACTGGTGTTAATAGAATACTATTATAAGATTTTATAAATATTTATCGATTTCTGTAACATTATACTTTATTATTGGATTTGACTTAAATTATACAATACTTAACCATGCACTTATGCAATATACATAGTGAGACTAACAAATTCAAATAAAACAACAGTTATACTTGCAAGTACAGTAGGACTACCGTAAAAATTCACCATTAGGATCCGGTCACGAATTTTGTACAGAGATCCTCTTGAAAAGATTTAACCGGTTAACTCGCTGGTCATGAGTATGTTGTGATAGAAAAGTAATAGAAAAGGGAAAGCAACGTAACGATAAAATGGTTGGAATTTATTTTACAGTGTACCATTCTCATTATTCTAATTAAACTAATGTATTAGTACCTTTAAAATTCTTTATTGTCAAATTTTGAATGTTCTGTATTTAGCATTCTACCAGTTTTATGAATCGTTCGATTAATGATCTGTCAAAATACTGATGTATGTATACCACCCGCAATTTCCAACTGGTGCTGCATAGTGTATTTTTATGGTAGCTTCTAATGCAACATAAGAATTGTCTTATTGTCTAAAGCGTTGAAGAGATTCTTCTAAAAATTCTACTAAGTTTAGCCTTCATCAGTTGCTTAATACCAACCGTAACTGAAAGGTAGAAATACCTAGGGCAAAGTGAAACTCTTAAGGCTTAATGAGATATAAAATCCACAAAAATAACACGAATAAGCCTATTTTTCACTACATTATAGTATACACTTTCGTCACCTAAAATTTATAATACAAAATCTGTATTGCTTTTGGAATTGTATAAAATATTTGTTTTAAAGTGAATTCTACGCAAGGACAACGTGTAAAATAAGTCACAATCAAATAAATAAGTCTGGGGAAATATTTTTATTGAATATTAGTTTATACAAATAGGTTACCATTCTTTTGCGAGAAATAAAAAAAAACTTTAATTCAAGAACACAAAAACTTTGAAAATACACGGAAGAACATAATTCTAGGATTTGAACCTTTTGAAGTTAAGCAAATTATAAGTTTATTGCAGACTTTGAAACAAAATTTTTTACATGCAGGAAAAAAGTGAAACATTTGACTTTGGTTCATACTCTGTTAAAATAAAGTTAATTGAATATAGGCACTTTCATATAATCTGAATGATAATCGAATATAATAACACCTATATAAATAAGACATTACATACGTAAATATATAAATAACAGTTTTACCCAAAAAAATTTCAAATTTTGTATAAAGCTCCAAGTAAAGCCCGCAGCACACGGTGCTTGTTCTCTTGCAGGATCGCTTGCTTGGAGCTGTGTTTGCAGCCGTGCAGGGAGCGGTGCTGGCAAATGACGTCACTGCAGGCTGCCCTGCAGACTCCATTGCAAATTTCGGTGCTGGATTTCGTGATTGCTACCGTGCTATTTTTCCTACAAGTGTTCTAGCTGGCTCGCACGAATAGCCAATTGCAACACAGCGGGCTGTCGCGTGATGTCATCTCGTGGTCTCTCATACTCATGCGCTGCATTACAAGATTATGTAGTCTTTTTTGATGCTAGGTTAGGTTAACTTTCTCGAAATCGAATTAATTTTTTAATTAACAAATTAATACCGCCGCATACGATACTTATTTTTTACATTTTTCGTATTTAAAAAATAAATACGTGGGATATATACATATGCCCTGTTAGACATTTAGTGAGCTATAAATCCGAGACCAAGGTTTAGAGCATTTTTATTAAACTTGTAGATTGAAATGACGAATTTTAACTCCACAATTAATAAGATTGTCCTAATGTAGGTTATTCTGCACGTATTTAAATCATTGTACTTATAATTACTTTAATTTTAATGCAGTTTTGTGTTGGCTACCCTCAACGCTTTTTTTGCAACAGCAGCAGTGTACTGACAATAAGTGGCATCTAAAAAGTCTCACCACTACAGGAATTTGAAAGAAAAAATTTTGTTCATATATCTGAATAATGTATAAAGGCCACAACATTTTTATTACATGTTATGTACTTTTTAGTACAGAAAAAACCCTAACAATTACATACTATTTGAGCATATTAATGAAAAAGTCCCCTTCACGTCAAACCAGGCAGCATACCTTTCCAGTAATCACAGTTAGAACCAAATAACCCTTATACATATACTTATTGAGTTAATCCCTTTTAAAATAAATAAAAGAAGTTTAACTTTGTCTCTTTGCAATAGCCAAGATCGACTCCAGAATCTTGTTAGTTGTGGAAAAAAATTTTCAAAATTCTTTTCTTTCCAATTCCTGTGGTGGTGAGACGTTTTATATGCCACTCATTGTCAGTACACTGCTGCTGTTGCAAAAAAAGCGATGACGGTAGCCAACACAAAACTGCATTAAAATTAACGTAATTATAATTAAAATGATTTAAATATATGTAGAATAACCTACATTAGGACAATCTTATTAATTGTGGAGTTAAAATTCATCACTACAATCTACAAGTTTAATAAAAATGCTCTAAACCTTGTTCTCGGATTTATAACTCACAAAAAAGGTAAAAGGACATATATGTATATCCCAGTATTGTATGCGGCGGTATTAATTTGTTAATTAAAAAATTAATTCATTCTCGAGAAAGTTAACTTAACCTAGCAACAAAGAAAAACTATATATTCTTCATGATCTTGTAATACAGCGCATAAGTATGAGAGACCAAATCACGCGACAGCCAGCTGTGTTGCGATTGGCAATTCGTGCGAGCCAGCTAGAAAACTTGCAGGAAAAATAACACGGAAGCAATCATGAAATCCAGCAGCGGAACTTGAAGCGGAGCGTGGAGGACAGCCTGCAGTGACGTCATATGCCAGCACCGCTCGCTGCACGGCTGCATGCACAGCTCCAAGCAAACGAGCCTGTCAGAAAACGATCACCATGTGCTGCGGGCTTAATTTGCTTCACCAACAAACAGTCTCGCAAATGATAGTGACCTTCTTTTATTAGATAATTTCTAGAATAGAATAGTCACTACAGTAATCCCGTGTTGAACGCAACAAACTCGGGTTCGCTTTCCTTCTTCAACAGCTTACCTTTGTAGAGTTCAGAACGTAGAAAAGGATAAGCGATTGAAAAACAGAGAGAAAGCTTCTGGTTGCACTCGACTCGACTGCGTGGCCCGCCTGTGATGCTCTCGCCGGCCAATGACGACATTGTGGCCGCCTGCGGCTCGCGTTATCTTGTTCGGTCTCAGTATGTCTCGTACGCTCTTTGTCGTACCGTTTCGGTCAATCGAGGTGATTCTTTTAATGTGATTCGTCGACAGTTCTCTGGGTCCTAATCCTAGCCTCGTACCCTTGTCGCACCACTCGGATCCCCCGTGTCGCATCGACTTGCAACAGTCGATCGCGGTGAGCCAGAATATGGGATACGAAGGACAGCGAATGCAAAAGAAAGAGAGGTCAGAGTCGAGGTAGCCGAGATTGGTCTCACCGACACGCAGACCTCTCTTTCTTGTCTATTCGCTGTCCTTCGTATCTCGTATTCTGGCTCTACTGCGAGCGACGACACGGTTAATGCACAGGCTGGCTATAGCGCTATAGCACACGGGGAAACATGACGCACAGTTCGTTTCTTAAAACTCCGAGTCTCACTCGGAATAAACAGTTCAATAACTAGACGCTCTGCTCGAGTATGACACGGGATAAATTGATACATGATGGATTAAAGACTGCGGTGGTGCGTTCGAATCCGTTCGTGAGCAACTGTATATGTATACCTACGTACGCGGTTTATTTCTTTTCCTTCCGACATTCAATATTGCACCATTTTAAATCATTCTGACACCTTTGTACACAATAAACAAAGGCTCAAAAATTTTTTTATATTTGTACTTTATCAGAAGCAATAATAAAAAAATATAAATTTTTAATACCTTCTACATAAGTAAATATGTTTTAAATTATACCGTGTTTGGTATCGTTTAAATCGGAATAATCTCACGAACATGTTAATAAAAGTTTCATTAACAAAGAACTAAAAATAAAAAATTTTCATCGTTACATTAGTATCGTGTCAACCGATGCCCGGGCATGTAATCTTTTCTTGATCCTCCCTCGTTCAGCCGTCGACTCGTAAAAGGGAAGCCGCCGCGACGCGCCGGGCAAAAAATTAAACGCTTGACAAATTCCACGGCCCCTTCCACAGTGGTGGGGATGACGATGTAGGATTCATCGAGTCGTTTTCATGTTGCGTTCAACGCGGGATTACTGTACGTGGCATTATTAATCGCATGTATAAAACAATGTTTCACTTTGCCTCACCATTTCGCTTGCCCTGGTTTCCCATACACCGATACAGCTGTAGCAGACATTTTCTTTTCCATCATGTTTTTTCTATGAAACTTTCACAAATAAATTAGAAAAATATGTCTGATGAAGATAAGATGAAATACAACGTACATTAGATAGCATTTGCCCATAATGGCTGAACGAAAGAAATTCGTAACGATTCAGTTCGCGGCGATACATTTCCTCTTTCATGCCAAAATTCTTGATTTTATGTTTTGTTCCGGTCGTTGCACACGCCACTTAATTATTACAACCATATTCAACAAACAAAATACTGTATATAGTTAATTGTAAGTAATCGAGTTAAATCTAATTTTCATCGAACATTAAAACAAGAAAAAAGTTAATCTTATCTTATCATGCGTATTTATGTCACATTTTAGTAGTTCGAATCACTCCCAGAAGATAAAGAGGAAGATACGCTTCTGAAGAACATGGTTTGAACATTTACATGAGTCCCACTGTGACACACATATTCCAGTTACTAAAAAGTTCTTTTAAATGATGATTATAAAATAAAATAAGTAGTATTGTTTATCTTACATTACTTCTTATAACAATGGGATCCAAATTAAATCGCAAATTCCTTCCGATGTTGCACGGTGAAGTATAAAAAATGTTGTACAGTAAAAATCGATATAATTACCACAACTGAGTAGTGGTAACAGTTTACAAACAAGTGAATAGAAGTGAATAAAATACTAAGCTGAAATAACAATAACGCTATTTACTTCTACTCACTTAATTCGTGAAAAAGATAGAAAAAAGCGACTGAATACTAATCGACAACGATACTCTCCATCTAAGACGAAAAGTACTGAAAAGTGTTGCTGCAACACACAATACAACCTATCGATTTTGCTAAGCAAATACTCTCTGGAATATTGTTTAAAACACAGGTTATTAAATTTGACATCGAAATTTGTATTGTGTGATAAACACGGCGCCGTGGCTCGACTCGCATGTA
The DNA here is from genome assembly GCF_001272555.1 of Dufourea novaeangliae. Classification (NCBI taxonomy): domain Eukaryota; kingdom Metazoa; phylum Arthropoda; class Insecta; order Hymenoptera; family Halictidae; genus Dufourea; species Dufourea novaeangliae. The sequence continues at coordinate 35,226 of NW_015373915.1, read as the reverse complement.
AATATACTGCCAAACAACCTTATACCGTAGGGCCGTATAGATTAATAGATAATTCATAATAGTTGAAGTGCAATGTGAGAGTGAATTTGAAATGAAAAGACAAATTAACTGAGTGAGAAAATGAGAGAATGAAAGGGGAAATTATATTATGTTCAATACGCGCAGTGTCGCTATAAACAAAGATGCGTGATGCAATGATCACCATGATTCCATGTGCGACTTTTGGAATGGATTTGTGCAAAAATCGTGTTCATTTTATCCCCACATTCACCTTTCCATTTTTCGACCACTTGCCGTCAACGTTTTTTCTCTTCCGTAAATTTTAAGAAATATTGTATAAGACATATTTACATTGAGCACGATAAAAATTGAGGGTATTCTCGAAAAAAATACACTCACGAGTGTAATATGAAGCAAAGTTAACAATAAAACTGTTCTAATAAATATACGTTCGTGACTGGTTTCTTAAAAAGTTATAATGAAAACAATTCAAGTGAAGCACTTCTTATATAATTGTATAAAAGATCATTAAGTAGATTTTAAAAATATATGTTCAATGTTAATTAATAACAAATTACAAAAATTCTCATATGTATTTAAGTAAATTGAAAGTTGTACAACTTCTACGGTTAATCGTCACCGTCATTAGTTAAAATTGTCCATGAACTGTATTTAGAGATATTTAGTATAATTACCTTTCTTTTTAGACAAAAATTGTACCTGAAAAATGTTTTGCAAGCAAGACATTTTAAAAAACAACTTTTTAACTTGAACGTATGTGTATTAGAACTTTTTCTTACTCGGAATTGCGATTTCAAACACATCTCAAATTCAAAAATGAAAGTATCGTTTAGTATAAATATGTCCTGCATTACAAAGGTAAAATCATCTAATTACTTGAGATCACTGAAAATTTTTTATCATAATGCTTTTTTTAACTCGTCACGTGAAATTTTTTACTAATCCAACTCAAATTAACGGATGTGGCCTTAAACAGCCTACTGGTTTTGTCCCAATCATCGCCAATTTGTCAATTGTTGATATAAACTCATGAAAAGAACATGAATTTATTGAACAACAACTGAGTTGTTCAGTATTTCACGTGTTTCGAATAAACATCAAATAAGCAAGATTTATACACAAATCCATGATAACTCATGTTCGGGACCAACTGAAACCATTAACTGCTTTGCTACTTCCAATATCTGCTTTTATTTCCATTTATTAAATTTTCACGTACTGCTTTCCCTATATGGATCATGAAAATAGTACAGAAAACTTTTAATTATTATCAATCAATTATTATACGCTATTAAAATTTCAAAATGATAGTGATTGTATATCATTCCTAAAAGTAAACACTATTAAAAAAAATAACATGTAACTTAAAAAAAAAGAAATATTAGAACAGAAACACGAAACAAATACTCTACTTCGATTGAATACTTTATATTATATGGAAAATTTAATCTCAGTATTTTCACTTCCTTGGATTTTTTTCTTTTTCAAACGATTGAAAATCACATACGTACAAAAACTATGAACGTGAATGTCCATAGTTCATCAAGAACAAAGCATTCATAGAAAGTCGTATGATTAATGTAACAATCGTATGAATGCAGAATTTCTCGCTCTTGAGCCAAGAAATCACGTCTCGGAGACCTGGAGATCGAATTTCTTTAAATTGCAGAAATCAAAACGGGATCACACCTACCCTTCTACCTCCCCAGTGCTCACATGGTTCACGTATGTACATAATTAACGCTGAATTTTTCGAGCAATCAACAGTCATCATCTCATTATTTATCTTATATTGAAACCAACAATGTCAGAGCTAGCTCTAAAAGAACTATTTAAAAGTTCTTCAGTACTGATAGATCGAAATTTAACGAATTCATTTATTCCAATTATAGTAACCTCCTTTTTCATATTAAAAATAAAAGTTATGTAAACAATATCACAAATAGAAGAATATGTAAATGACCAAAAAGTAATCGAATTCAAGACTAAATGGGGTTCGTAACAAAACGTTATTTCAGGAACTGAAGTATTTCACCGGCAACAATACTCAGTGTTAATTACATTTAGAACACGATCTGAACGAACTTAATGAAGTAAACGTTTTTTTTATATATAATTATTATTTGAATACAGTAGTACCCGCTTAATAGACGCATTTTTCGCCACTTAATTGGCGCGTTGTTATCCCCAACGATTCCTGGAACTGCTTCCACGAAGCGAGCGCCCATGTTATCTGTGCTACACATCGTAAAACAGCTGTTCGAACCTTTCTCTCTATTTCACTCCCGCTCAATATTTCTAACTTTCGTTTCCGATGCGCTCAAGGAGCGAGCGAACCGGAAAGAGATAATATGTAGCTTGAAATTCCTAGAACACCTATCTGCATCGATAATTGTCGCCATACGGACCTGAGTCTGCGTCAATTAAGCGGGGAACAGTGTACTACACGCCACTAACAAAAGAGGCAGTCTGAGTATAAATAATTCCTGAGATTCTCAACAAAGTGTCTTAAATAAAAATATAAGTATTTAGAACATACGAAATTCATTTTTTATCATTTCCAATAATACTGAACGTCCAATACCTTCACATCATTGTAGGCACTCTGATCACTAACGAAATACTCAATTATGTACTCGTAATTCTAATCTCGATGAAGGCAATGTATCACGAAAACGGAATCCAAAATTCGTATTTTAGAGTCGTTTGAACAACATAAGGAAGGAAATTTCTACCCTAACTATTAATGATTGTGACTCGTCGTACATCAGCTACCTGTACGACGAGATAAATGTTTAAATTCGCCGGTTTTTGTATTATAGGAATAATGTTTAATAACGACATCGATTTTGTTTAATATTTTTAAGTCATCGAATAGATTTTAATAATTGAATGCATTTTGTGATCTTTCGTTTCTCCACTTTATAAGCGTATCGCATATTTATCACATGAACAAACAAAAACTCGATTTCTTAATTAAACGTGTTTTGATCTTCAAGAACGAAATAAAGAAGGAATCAGAAAGAACGAAATCTGCGAGTGTATATGTAGTTACTGCGTACACCTTGACCGACCGTAGTAGGAATCGAATGCACATTCCCAAGTTACATACCGACCCATGAATGACTATGGGCTGCTTTTTTACTGTTAGGTTGGTGCATATGAAATTGAATTGAAACCACAAGCAGTTTTTTCAACACTACTTCAACGCTATTTTTCCTGTTGTTTGCCGTGGATGATTCTTAATAATTTCTCTTAAGACATTAATGTCGGTGGCACTTTCTGGCATTCGTCTTGATTAATTTTCTAATGAAAAGTCACCAGCCTTGAATTTCACAAACCAATATTGAACTGTCGTAACATTTACATAGCCTTTTCCAAATGCTAAATTTATGTTTTCAGCAACTTTTGCGGCACATGTCCTAAGATCAAACTCAGATAAAAAATCACACGAATATTCTAATTACACTGTCCAACAAATTTTAACCTTAGTTCTGTTTTGCAATATACAATGGGTGATCCTTGTAGAATTTCTCGTCCTATACACGAATCCGCAAGTAGAATTGCTCTATCACCCTTAGTTATTAAAGAACACTAATTATTGTAAAAAACGGACGATTTCGGACAAAAATAGAGTATTACGAGAAAACTAAAAACGCTGGAAAGTTTAGTTTAGTCTCAAAAGATAGAAGAGAGTTTCCTGATTAGAATAGGGTATACAGTTATCAAATTTTATAATTTTGCATAGTTATACATAGATATCAAAGTTTAAAAAAGACTCGCTGCGCGTACTTTCTACGTACTATATTTGTGTTTTCACGAAAAGTTTTTTTTTCCAGCATGAATTCGCTACACAGTGTCAGATTCTGCAGACATTTTTGAAGAAGAAACCATCTAGAAAAAGTATCGGAATGGTTTTGTATTCGGAGAGGTCGAAAAAATATCCGTCGGGAACGTGTGCGCAGCGTTTTGCCGCCGCGCAACCATTACTTGCCCTCCTCGGCGCATCACTGCCGTAGCTACACGCAATCGACACCGATAATACAATCTAATTGGCACCCACTTTTTATATGTATAATGTTTGATGTTTTTCATGTATTCTCAGATAGTAATCACGGAATTGTAAAGAACTTCTTTTGAGCACTATAAGTTTCAAACAATTTCGATGTTCAGTGCATGAATATGTATGAATATGTATGACTATATAAATGTCATACATATTCATGCACTGAACATCAAAATTGTATACATACATATAATTTAAGCATCTTTTCTTAATAGCAATGTTCAATACTTATATAACTTTCATATTTGGAAAAAGTGGTCTAAATCTTGTAAGATCATAATAATAAAAACCTTGTGAGTTAATTATTTAAATATATTACTTGTATAAGTAGTATATTCGATAATAGGAAAGTGGAAAGTAAACTGAGGGATGTGATCGTGAACGACCGATAGTGTGGATACTCAGGGATGTGATCGAACCGAGAGCGGAGTGTGAACGAAGCGAGAGCGGATCGATAGTGTGGATCGACTCTAAAGGCAGGTCCAAATCTGTACAACGCGCATTGCAAAACACACTTGAAAGGGTCGATTTTAATGGCTCGACGCGCAACTGACGGCTTCGAGCAACGTCAAGTCGAACACGAGGAGTCTGACGCGCATCGTAGAAAATATTAGAAAGAATGTTTATTTGTTATCATGCCTACCCGATCATTAATTACTGTGTTAAAGAAAAGAAAATTATATATTTATACCGGGCGTATAAAAAATTAATTTTTAAAGAGTTACAAGCCTACTTTTTCTGTCTCAATTTTACTTTATTATGAAAAAAATAAAACATTAATTGTCAGTGCGATAAACAACTTCGCGGGAAGATTTTTTTTAATAAATTTCCGCCGATTCAGATGTGTATTCACTCTATTGCTAACACAGAGATATTTGTCATTACTACATGAAATAAATAAATTATTTATGCAGTACTCTTTCGGAACGAAACTAAACTATTATAAGAACTTTTAGTTACACAGATTTTACTATTACAGATTTTAACTTTTAGTATTACAGATATTGTAAGAACTTTTTGTCATGAGATTATTATTAATAAGTTAATAAACGTCAAAACTAGAAAACAAAATATGTAAATTCCTTAAAATAATTTAATATAATTTTTATTTTCATTTTATTTTTTTTTATAATCTGAAACTAATAATATAAAGTACCACAACATAAAAATTGTGTTTTCTTAACAAATATTATAGTCATCCTTATTTATATAAAAAGGTCTCCGGTTTCCATTTGTATGTTTAGGGCCCAATGAAAATGTGCATTCGAACAAAGTTATGCACACGTAGGTATAATAACAATGTCATAAAGCAAGTGATAAATGAGTATGTGGCTGTCATATATGACCATATATACATATCTCTCAACATTTTCTCAATAATATGATTACATTATATAATAATGAAAACCCTTATGTATAAATATATATTATATTTATACTATTTTGGTAATACATATTCAGGGAAACAGGAAACATATTCTTACTATTTGGTACATGAACATTCTATATAGGTGTTATTAATCCATTCAGTGGTTTATTTTTCACTATGGATGGTTTAATTCAAGAAAAATAGGAAAGCTCCTTCCAATTTCGTGGACGATGCGCGCTGAGCGTTCTCGTGCGCGCGATAGCCGTGTTTCCCGTCTTGACGAACATTTGCGTGTTACGAATGCGCGCCCGGTCGTTAAAATCGACCCTTCTTCAGGGTCTTGAGTGGAAATTCTGTTGCATGTTGCTTAAATGTAGACGAGATTTTGGCCGCACGTCGTGTTGCACGTGTCCGTCCTCGTTATTGCACAGATTTGGACCTGCCTTAAGGGGGGAGCTTGGTGTAGCGGGTTAAAAAAATCGATTTTTTTTTTCATAGATCGATACTATAACACCTCGAAAATGTCCTCCCAAAACCATAGAAAGAAATTCAAAAATTTAAACCTGCTACAGCCGTTTTTGTTACGGAGTAGACGACGCTCGTGGTGTAAATGGCAGAGCAGAAACTTCAGGTGATATAGAAACCCATAGACTACCTGCACTCGATCCGGATGTTTAAAAAAAAATTCTTTCGATTTATGAAGATTTGTTGTGTTGGGCTTTATTAGAAAGATGTTTAGGGGGCCATACGCAGAACGTAAACGAGAGTTTTAATTCCACCGTTTGGCGATTGGTGCTTAACCCTTTCGCTACGGCAATGCGCTCCGTCGCAGTGATGCCAGAATCGTGGTACTGTTTACCCCCACCACTCTCCCACTCCGACGTACCATCGTCTCCCACTATGACGTCCCGGTTACCCCCACTTTACGTCCTCCGTGCTGGCACACACAAGCATATCCAAGCCCTGTCCGTGTGCGCTGGCCGTTCGAGAGACGGTGAGCTATATTTAGAAAAGAGTGGTGGCAAACCGTACCACGATACTACCATCCTGCTGCCTTGGAAATCCTGTTCGAATATCTGCGGCGAAAATTCACGTTCTCGACGCGATGCCCCGCAACCTAAGCGCGTGAGCAACAGTCAAGAGACACTGTTCCAATCCCAATGCGGCGGTTTTACTTTTTATTTTTAATTATTTTATAATTTCACTTTGTAACCTCTAAGTAACATAAAAAAGTTAAAAAATATTAATTCGGGAAGCATTTAAAAAGAAGAAAATAAATGTTTTCCACTTCAATATCTACATTTTTTATTATATACATACATATTATGTTGTATACACATAAATTATTTTTACAATTAGATGTTATCCTTACAACCCTACTCATTACTACTCTGAACATTCGTACAAAAATCTATTAGATTAAAATATTACGTCATAAGTGTATCTTCAGTCTTTTAAAATTTGTTGGCTTTACTTGCCACCTCTAAGTTAAGTTTGAATGAAAAGTTAAAAAATATTAATTCGGGAAGCATTTTTAAAATTCATTTTTTTTTGCTAATGATACATTTCGCCGCTAACGAGAACCGCTGCAGCTGATCCACGTATATACGATGCCGAATGGTCTTTTGCTTTTCTTCATATGAAAAGAAAAAAACACAATTGAAATAGTAATTTTCATAACATAAGATAAAATATTAAGATTGATATGAACTTATCTTTTTTTTGTTAAATTATTCTGTAATTTCGCTTCCTCACTTTTGAGTAGAAGGGAGTCAGTCAGAAACAAACTACATAACAACAAAGAATGGATGGGACACCAAGTGGGATTTAAACCGACCAAGTCAGATGACGTCACGGGGCCTCGGCGTGAGGCGATGGTATCGTTCGGATTACAATGTAATACATAGAACGAATCACCCATGAATAAAAATTTAAATTTGTACTCCTTTCAGTGTAATTTCTTAAAAATGTTATGAATAAATGTAGGAGACTCTCCTGATGAAAAAAAGTCCAAACCCGACATAGATCAGACTATATTTAATACCATACATTTCGTATCGCGACATTAAGGGAAAGGTGGGATAATTGGTCACAATTTTGCTTTTTCGTTGAAATAAAAATAATTGTTTATTTTATTTATATCTCATCATTTGCAAAGATTGTTAGTATTGTGGCAGTATTCTAACTTGCAAGCATTCGATAATGAAAAACTACTTTTAAGTATTGAACTTGGTTCCATTCGTGCATTGTTTTACTATGCTGATATAGTATTGGATGTTCCATTTATTCCTTGAAACAAAATTTACTTTGCTGCTGATGATAGCTTGTGAAATGTGATTACAAGCATCTTAGATTTGATTGTATACGTAATTATTTATTTATGTAATTGTGTAATTGCAATTTTGTATTTTAACCACAGTTAAATAAAATATTTGGAATTATTCATTAATACTGTTTTGAATAATGTTCAATCTGTATACATAAAAGAAGAAGGGGATGCAGCAAAACAATTTTTATTCATACGTTATGTCGCGATACAAATTCTATCTTCTTAAAGAGACTCTGATTTATGCCATGTTTGAACTTATTTTCATCAGGAGAATCTCCTACATATATTTATAACATTTTAAAGAAAGTACACAGTAAAAGATACGCGTCGCCGAATACATTATTGTTCCATTATGTCAAAAGAGTCTTTTGAAAAGAGGTACTTTAGGAATTTCAGAGGTTTTGAAACGGATCATTATTCGCAGTATACTGCTTTTTCGAGCGCCTAAAGCATTTCTTTCAAAACCTCTGAAATTCCTAATTATCTCTTTTGACATAATGAAACAATAACGTATTCGGCAACGCGTATGATTGCCCTTGCCGTTGAAACAGCTTTTAGAAATTGATTACTATCGAAATTTCCAAACTATTGCAGTTAAATCTAATAGATTTTTGTACGAATGTTCAGAGTAGTAATGAGTAGGGTTGTAAGGATAACATCTAATTGTAAAAATAATTTATGTGTATACAACATAATATGTATGTATATAATAAAAAATGTAGATATTGAAGTGGAAAACATTTATTTTCTTCTTTTTAAATGCTTCCTGAATTAATATTTTTTAACTTTTTTATGTTACTTAGAGGTTACAAAGTGAAATTATAAAATAATTGAAAATAAAAAGTAAAACCGCCGCATTGGGATTCGAACAGTGTCTCTTGACTGTTGCTCACGCGCTTAGGTTTTCGCCGCAGTGATATTCGAACAGGATTTCCAAGGCAGCAGGATGGTAGAATCGTGGTACGGTTTGCCACCACTCTTTTCTAAATATAGCTCACCGTCTCTCGAACGGCCAGCGCACACGGACAGGGCTTGGATATGCTTGTGTGTGCCAGCACGGAGGACGTAAAGTGGGGGTAGCCGGGACGTCATAGTGGGAGATGATGGTACGTCGGAGTGGGAGAGTGGTGGGGGTAAACAGTACCACGATTCTGGCATCACTGCTCCGTCGGAGTGACACCGCTGTACGGGTCACCGTGCCGCAGGAGTAACGCTACTGAACGGAGCATTCGCCGGAAAGTGTGCTATAGCCTATAGTGTGACGTCGTCTATAGCCGACGTTCGTACACACAGGTCGTCGCGTGGATGCCGTGTATAGCCGACACTCGACACACAGGCCGTCGCGTAGATGCCGTCTATAGCCGACGCTCGTACGCACAGGCCGTCGCGTGGATGCCGTCTATAGCCGACGCTCGTTGCGAAAGGGTTAACACTTTGCCGGCCGCTGTCACGCTGGCGTGACTTTTGCTCGCCAACGGTTATCGGCCGCTGTCACGTACGCGTGACTTATGTTCGCCAACAATGATGCTTCATATCGACGTTTGTATAGGTAGACATATTATGGAAAAGCAACATTTGACGATCAGGGAACATTGGTTTCAACTGTTTTCCCCTCCCTATTCACCCGACTATCTTTTATTGAAATCTTTTTTCGCGGATAATATTCCAACTACTTATGTTGCGAAAAGTTGCGTAAATATCACCGTTGGCGAGCAGTAGTACTTGCGTGAATCTCGCCGGCGGTACCGTAACGGCGCTTCGATAAATGCGCGGCCGGCAAAGTGTTAAGACTAAAGTGCGGCTTCAAAATTATTGAAATCGGTTCCTTCTTAGCTGCTGGACAATTCAACGAAGGATACAATTTTGTTCTGCAATTGATGCAAAAATTGGATTTAGTCATGGGGTAACAATGTAAGATGTTCGCCAACGTGTAACGCGCAGCGACTGAAGAGATATCGTCGTAGCTTTAACAGTACCAGAAAATCACGAATTGCAAGGAAGGAACAGAATGCGACCTTACTTGAAGAGTGTGAGGAAGAGGAGAGTCTAATGTATGGGCCTGGTATAGCGGATTAGCATGAAACAGCTGTAATTATCCGAAAAATGTTATTTATCTTCACCGAAAACTTTAAACGCGTTTTTCTCGAAACGACGTTTTTCAAATTGGCGTGCAATGTAACTCAAAAAGTATTGAACCAATCGAATTGGCCTTTTACATAGATATTCGTGAACATTTTCTTTATAGAATGAACCTTTTGTTTCAATGATATTGTTTAAATACATAACTTTTTTATAACAATTTTGTTTCTGTTAACTTATATTTAGGTTCATTCTATGCGTACACTCTTAAATTAAAGAAATCTTGTTGAATATTTAATTTCAGACGAATACAACAGACGTTACGTTGCACGCCGCGAAACAAGTGCGTTGCCGCCAGAGTGGGAAGAAGCTCTCATAACATTGTTAGTTGTCATCCTTTTTTAATAAAAAAAATTTTGTTATAAACTATAATGTGGTAATATAACAACCTTTATAATTTGAGAAAGATCGATTAAGGACTTTCTTTAAAAATAATTCTCGAATATTCCTCAATTTTCGGCGTGTTATACCAGGCTCCCCCTTTAAGGGGGAAAACTCCTTTGGGGCTAACTCCGAATCGATCGAAGCGCTGATGTAAACAATTGGACGCTAGTGAAGATACAAAATCAATAATTGGGTCGGCTTGATAATACGACATCTAACAGCAGTACCTACAAATGAATTTTCTTTCCCGTTACCATAAAGTTGGGTTTGTATATCTGCTACGCGAAGGCATTGTTGCCTAACAGTATCGATTTTTGACAATTCTGCCCATCAGGAGAACGATGGAATATTTACGGCTCGTGGCAAGATTTCAATTCTCGCCGAACGTAGGAAAAGAATGATACGACTGAAAGAGATTCGAGAATGAAACAATACTTACGTACTAATGTGTGCAACAATAAACCTTTTCTATTCATACTTGCAATGATGCTAATTTTTTTTCATTAATGAAATTACATACGAAATACTTGAAATGGCATTCGCGAGAAACAATAGTTATTTATAATTTATTGACCTAATTGATGCAGATGTTATATACTTACACATATATTTCATAAAAAGAACGCAAAAAGAACACGGTTAATCGCATACGCTCCCTCAATCTTTTCCTTCGTCGCCCAGCGGAGATAGATTTTGAACTAACAACTAATTGCTGCCGCATGCGTACTTAGCGTATCATCTTCGCTGCACCCGCACCTAGACTGTAATATACCGTGAATAAATAAGCAGCATAGAATTTTGGATAGTGCAATATGAATCACATCGATACGCGGCCTTTTAAACTTTTTTGTCTGCTTCAGCCCACTGTCGGCTAAAGAACGGGAAGCGCACGTGTTGACATTGTCGCTTGACTGTTCTTTCGTCAGGAATGAACGCGCTGCTGAGCGCCGAGCGAGAGGCCGAGGGCTGAACGTGAAAGACCAGCGACCGACGATCGACATATAATGTAAACAGATAAGGAATGAAACGCATGAATGAAAATTTAATCTTTTATAGTTTTCAGTAAACATTCATTAAAGTGTCACTAAAGAACTGATGATCACAGCATCGAACGTAGTTCCTGAAATCGGAAACTTTTATGGAGAGGTACGCTCGAACCAGCGTGATTTTCGTAGGACACGAAGTCCCATAAGATGTTAGGTCTATTCTTATATCTCATCTGTGACATGGCCAAAATGACTGACAAATACCATAAACGCCTCTAGCGGAGAATCCTTGAACTATACCACTGATTATTCCTGAGTCTGGACCAGGGGGATTCCATTGCAAATAAAATTTTTGTAAGTAAATAACGTGTAAGTAAATTCATATGTAAAAATTTACCAATTGCCAGAAGGTAATTGTTCGTGCGTATTAAGATTCTTACAATAGGCAGTAAAACTATTCATATTCCCGTATAAATTATAAATATGTAAATGTTAATAAAAGCGGTGTATATTCTCCCAGATGTAGATTTGATAAACTATTTATGAAACTGAACTACATCTATTCTGAATTTATCTGTTACAACCCAGATAGCACACAGACGGCTTCACGACGGCTTAAAGACGCCTGTTTCAATCGTTCCAGTCGCCTTTCAGGCGTCGTAAATAGCTTACGAACAGCTTAGGCACAGCTTCTGACCGCCTGTGACAAATCAAGACGCCTTCAAGGCGTCTTAAACAGGCCTGGAGTAAGACTGAAGCAGTCTCAATGTCAACTATGCTACAAGAGTTACGTGCAACTTATAACCACAACTTGACATCAAGCATTGCACTAAATTTGACATTGCGAGTTTGGCTGACATGTTATTTACTTCTTATGTAAATCTTTGTCATTAATATTGTTTTTGTTTATTTATTAGTATTATAGAATATAGCATATCAACTGTTACGTTAGTCGTGATTTCGGCCGGTCGCGCGGCCGAAACACGGCACGAACAAAGTGCGTTCCCCCCGGTCCCCCGCCTCCGTTCGCGTCCCCGCGAATCCCTACGACCAATTTTCCGGGCGCCAGGTACGTTTTCACGTACCGACCGATACTTTCCGTGTATCGGACCGAAACCTGCCCCTACCGAGGGGTCGAACTCTACCGAACGACCGAGGAGAAAGCACCCTCCGCCGAATGGTCACGACGTCGAGGGTTTCCAGGGTCCGCAAATATCGGAGCGATAGACTTCCCTCGCGACAAGGATTTCCGGTGGACGACACAGACACGGAAAGTAAGCGTTCAACAGTAGTTAACAACACGAATAACAATTTATTCCGGTTTCTTTCGCCGGCGTCGGACGAGACCGCGTTACAACAGTATTAGGTGGTTTCTCAACGGAAAGACAACAAAGCGGCGGTCGACTATCGTCGCGGCCCGCGCCTTCGATACAACCGGATTCCGGTGTGAGATTCTAGGTTTCGTTATTCCGCGGTCCCCGACCGCTCGAGATGTTTAATGCGAAATTTTACATAGGCGCGGTCGGACGGTACTACGATACCGCCGATAACAAAAGACGATACAATGACTTGAGCGGCAGTCGCATAATTTCTACGTCCTGGAGGAAAGCTGCCCGGAAGTACGATATTAATCTTCCCGAGGAACCGCCGTGGTTCTCCCGCGCGCTAGCGAGATACGATATTCATTCTTTAATCACGAGATAATCCGGCGAACGAGATCTAGATTGCCTGGGGAGAACGGAAGAGAGAGATCACTTACAGTGGTCGATATCACGTCCTTCGAGCTCGCTCCCTTCTAGCTGTCCTTGCACACGCGATACCTCAAATTACAACCTTACGCGCTACCGCTAGCCACTCAAGTGACGATTTCGGGGCTCGACACACGACGCGAGGATCTAGCGGGCCCCCCCACTATCCCGTCTTATCGCCCCTCGTACCCCCCCCCCGTGACTCCTGTGGAGCCGTGCTCCTTCGGCCCAGGGACGACACGCCAAGGAAGGATCCCCTGGCCACGGAAATCGCTTCCTTCGTGTGAGGAGCCCAGTCTGACACCCTCCTGCGTGGTTGCTGCGACTCCTCACGGGTTCCCTGCTCTCTGACTCCTCCTTCGTGAGGTCCTTCTACGGAGGAAGACGTCCGGGTCGCCGATCCTCATCCGGTGGGTAGTTTCCTGTTGCCCCCTCGGCCGACCAAGCGCCTCTCGAAGCCCAGGCTCGATGCGAGAGCAGGCCCTGATTCCTCCTGTCCTATCCCCCCGGGATAGGACCCTTATCCGGTCGAGCGGCCGCTCGACGGGATTTCGGGGCGGTCCCTGTAGCAGATTCGGTGGGTACGGGCGATATTGCGTTTTGGCCCCGCTTTGACCCCTCTCGTGACGGCCCTGCAATCGCGAGCGGTACTCGGCGCGAGATAACCACAAGGTTAATACAAACTTCAACGGTCTTATTCCCCTACAAATCCTCCAGGAGCGCTTCGATATGCTTTTCGTGCAGGCAGGGAGCGGCGGAAGGGCGGTCCGGTTCTCGGTTCTTCCGCGCCCGAGTCAAACTTCGGGCGGGAGGGCGCGGCGCAAAAATACGTCGTAACACAACATATGTACAGACGCGAGCGTATACATTAATATTTATATTAATATCTCATTTTTTGTAGAAAAAATTCTTTAATTTAAACTATTTTTAATTTTTTAATTTAAACTAGTCCATACCTACATCTTTCTTACATTTTATCCAGTAATTATTCAAATATTATTACTTTTATAGAATATTATAAACTTATAATATATAAGAATATCGTAATTGTATATTTAAATATATTTTAATTTTACATTCGAGTACATTATAAACTTTATAACTAATAATGTTGACAAATCATTAGTTATATATAAATTAACACGTTGACTGCCAGCTACGAGATTACTCGTAGTTGAAACATTGCAACATACTGGATTATTTAAATACCTCTACAAAATTTTGACATAAGATTAGTATCACAGTATAATTTAAAACAAGACAAGCAATCTCTATTAATCAAACGCATATATTTTCAAAGATTTATGACTTAAAAAACGAAATAAAGTGTGTCTGGCTACGTACGGCCTTTTTCACTGTGACAGTGAACGTATTATCGCATTAAGGACCGCAGAGAAATCTGTAAGACATACGCCTGGGACCGCACGTTTTTGTGGTAAACTTGTACAACACGAGAAAACTCGTGAGCGGTCCTTAACAGATGGGACGCGAAACACGAGAAAACTCGTGAGCGGTCCTTAATGTGTTAAGAACATATTTAGGTTTCAAATGTTAAAAACCAAACTGACTGTAAAAGAGAGCTATAGCGGGATCTTCGCACTCACATGTAATCAATACATCTCGAAACTTATCTAAAATCTGTAATAATTGAGACCTACGAATATTTTCTAAATACATAATTTCTTCTAAATGATGCCCTCCATTGAAATAACCAAAGCTACACAGCCTATCAAGCAGTTTCCTATCATCAGAAGGAATATCATATTCTTCTGACTGATAATTATATATTCCATCTTCTTTATGAAGATTTAATAACTCTTCTTTTATGTCATTTGATGTTCCTTTTGGAGCATCATTCAAATTCCTTGTGCTACCACATTCTGTGACCTCGTTGAAATTATAATTTGTTTCATCCTTTATATCCTTCAGAAAATAGATGGTTAAGTAATAAATTTTATAGAAATAATGTTTTTGAACTTACCAGAGTTACTCGACCATGCACAGTTGGCATGTATTGTACGTATGTGTGCAATTGTAAAAGCAAATGATTCTTTAATAACCATATTATTATTCTCACTAACTGTGTTTGTTGTTGTGATTGATTCAAAGGATTTAACTTTTGACTTATAGATGTTGGCAATGAAAAATCACTAATAACCTACATTAAGTGATAATTAAAAATTAATGTTGTGTATGTACATATAGTTAATTTTTATATACTAACTTGTAAAAGGCATAATCCTGGAAATTCTTCAGAGAATGTTTCCAATGATTGATCTGAGATAACAGCATCTGGTGATACAACATAAACATTGCTTTCACAAAGAGGGTAAATTATAGTAGCTTTGGCCCAATAAACTAGGTGTCCAGTTAATTGGAAAACTTGTGTAAGTGTAAGATCAGAATCAGCAGCTAAAGTCTGTAAACTTTTCAGTGGACTATACATTTGAATGAGACGTTTAAGAGCTGGAGAAGAATCTATAGGAAGCATATCCAACAAGTCTAATGGTTCAATAAGTAACAATAAACCATGATAAGGTCTCAAACTATTTAAACACCTGTAATAGAATATCACATTTAACATATTACTTTGATTTCTTAAGATTGAATTTAATACTAGCCTATCTATTATTTCTGGATTAATAACAAATCCTTTCTTATGGGATTGATGAACTTTTTGTGGAAGGCAGAAGCGTACTTGAATCCATTTATTAATCATAATGTTAATTATTCCAGATGTGCTGAGGCTACTGAACACAGATTTTAGATCACGTGCAAGCAAACTTCTCTGTAGTATTAACTCATCTGGTGATTCATCACAATCACTTTCACTTTCTGATCTGGATATGTACATGGAAAATTTTTGTTACTTGTTTTTCTGAATTCTCTTCTTCCATATAAAATAATGTAAACAATATGTCCATCTACCTAGTAGCAACTTCATCATGAGTTGAAACCATAATTTTGATTTCTTCTGTTAAAAATCCACATCTCTTTTCTTCATGCCTTAATGCTATGCCTAATCTAAAATAAATTATATGTAAAATCCTCTATGATATAAACATTCTAATAAACATAATGTATTACAAACCTTTTGCTCAAATCATAATAACATTTTACTATTGAATGACTTGCTTGTGCCTGAAGAGCAAACACTATATTAAAAAGCATAGAAGAATTTACTTCTTTTAGTCCACGGGATGGAACTAGAGTTGGATGACCAACAAAGCGAACATCATTTACTTTTAATTCAAACTTTTGATCGCATAATTCTGGTTTAACAGCAAATAATGTTGATAACACTTCATCGGTAACTCCAATTAAATTTCCATTGCTTACATTAGAAGTGGAAAAAGGTAAAGACTGTTAACAAAATGTATTAACCATTAACCTAATTCAATATGTTTAAGAAATATTGTGTAATATACATGTAAATCCTGTATTTATAGTATCAATTAAATTTCTAACAACTTGTGCATTATTAGAATATTTTGTAAAGCTGACCTGCAATGAATCCTCTGCGATAGTTAAAGAGTAAGGATTCTTTCTTTTAGTACACTGACTAGAATCTCGTGTATGTTTTGCCACATGAGGATAACGAAATAAAAGTCTATCACCTTTACTATCACTTTTTACAAGAATTATGCTTAATGGGTTTATTTCCATAATTGTCGATTAACTTATTGATATAAAGATTATAACTTGCTATAATTACTAGACATAATTTATTCAAGTAAACATTGAACTTTAATTTAACTCAAGAACAAAATTATTATAATTTCAATAATCTTACAAATTATATTATTATAAATATAACGGTACTCATCCGTTTCAAAAGTTTTTGACAACTTGACGCGTCAGTGTTACCGGAACCATGCGATCACACGCGGTTTACATCGTGGCTGATGCCAGAACTTGATTCCCCCACTATGACTACCGGCGTCTCCCACTTTACTTCCACCGTTCTGCACACAAGTGTACCTCTAGCCCTATCCATGTGCGCTGCCCATTCGGGTGTTTCCGCCGACTACCCGAAAACGTAAACAATGAGGAAACCTTGGAGACCCTGTTTGAGAATCTCACTGGGCCGAAAATTCACGTTTCCGACGCGACGCCGGCAACCTAAACGCGTCAGCAACAGTCGGGAGACGCAGTTCGTATCCCATTGTGGCGGTTTTACTTTTTATATTTAATTATTTTATAATTTCACTTTGTAACCTCTCAGTAAAATAAAAACTTGAAAATTATTAATTAGCGAGACATTTAAAAAGAAGGAAATAAACTGTTTCCTCTTCAATATTTAAATTTTATATTATATACATACATATTCTGTTATACATATATACAAAAAGTATTCTTACAATTATTAACACTATTGCATGAGATTAAAATGATACGTTATAAATATATCTTCATTCGTTTTAAAGGTTATAGCCGGATCGGGGGTCAAAATTCCTTATTTAATGGCATGCAAAAATTCTGTAAATAATCTGATGGGTAGTATTTACTAGGGCACGTATTAATGATTTTTTTCTGATTTTTCAGTTGAGTATTTTAGTTGTGAAAATTCAAAAACGTTTTCGATTTTTTTTTAGATTTTTGGTAGGGTGCGCCGTCGTTTTAAAAATCGAAGACCGACATTTTCGATGTTTTTTCCGTGAAAAAATAACCTACAGATATTTTAAATTTTTATATTTCCATTATTGGATATTTTTGGTCCCCTTAACCGGCTATACCCTGTACAAAGATCGAAGATATATTTATAACATAACATTTTAATCTAATGGATGTTCCTACGAATCTTTTTATATTTATGTACTCCAATAGTTAAAATAACGGTAACTTCTAATTGTAAGAATAATTTTTGTATTCATAACATAATAAGTATGTATCAAATATAAAATGTAAATATTGCAGAGGAAAAAATTCATCTCCTTTCTTTTAAATACTTCACAAATTAATATTTTTCAAGTTTTTATTCTACTGAGAGGCTACAATGGGAAATTTAAAAATAATTAAATATAAACCACTGGCTGGACACTGGACCACGGATTAGTCATCCGTGGGCTGGACCCAGTTTCCGTATGTTATTTAGAAGAAGCATTGAGAGTACTTCAAAGTTTTTGAAAGAAGCAGTTTATAGTTTGAAAATCCAGTTTACCTTATTTCAAGTAAATTAAGTGTCATAATGTGAAAACGTGCACGGTCGAAAAATCCGATCGCGTCGGAACATTAAGAAAGTCAAGCGCAGCATTCAGGTAGAAACTCCGTCCTTTTTTTCCATACAATTACCTACAGTAACATAAGTAGGGATCGCTTTATGGCTTGGTTCTTTTAAGCATTTTCTTCTTTGCGAATATTCTTGACAATAAACAATAACCTACAAGTCCCAACATGTGGTTGATAGTCGGTCACTTCCTCGGAAATAGTTCCAATAGCAATCGACATTGCTACGAGTACATTCAACGACGGTGCAGTCACATATATGCAAATGTTACATCTTTCGGGGTGTAAAATTAGCTTCAATGTGTATAATTATTGTGGAAAAGAGGACGCCAACGGAGTAAACAAGCTGACTTCAGATAACTTTTCAGTGCTCATTTTTAATTTATTCAAACAGGAATGATCTCTCTACGTTCACACTAACTATAACAGCACTTTTCAGTGCTCACATTTCAATTCATATGGAAAGTACATTTCCATATTTGTAATAAACCAAATAGCACTTTTAGTGCTACTTTCTTCAAAAAATTAACGAAAAATATTCATTCTCTATTTTGAATATTTAATCCCATGTTTTTCTGTTCACAGCCTTCGAACGAGCCAGTAATCATTACTACAATTTCATAAATGCATTATTCAAATATATGTGGAAACGGATGAATATGAAGAAAGAGCAGGTGACTGGCGATGTCTCAAGAATGTCAGATGACAACATTTGGGAAATTGTCGTATAAATAATATATATAGCCTACGTATGTATTATTTTGTAAAAATTGTAAATATCATTGAAATCACATTGTAAATAAATATTTTCGAGAAATTAAAAAAATATTTAATTGTCAAAACCCGCTAGGTTATACCGTAAAACTGCTCTATTCATAACGTTAATCTGTAGCAATCTGTGGTGACATTATGCACACGGCCTGCTGGGTTTATGATATTAGCACCGACGAGGTATAGGATAGACCTATCATCTTATGGGACTTCGTGTCTCATGTTCTGAAATACCGATAGTGTAAAAAGTCAGGGATTTTCTGATGGCCTCTACGTTATGAGAACGGTGAATTTGTGAACTACGTTAAATCCATTCGAGCTCAACTAGTCTAACTTCTACAGTGTTGTCGAGTCTAAAGTACAATGTTATCAGATCATGAGTGTTCGGTACGTCGGAAAATCATCGAAGGGACTATGGTCGTGAACGGATTCTCTTTCGTCCGTTCACTGTAAAGTAGACGTATTAGAAAGGAGTCTTGGGTTGTAGTCCCGACGGACCTATTGGT
>NW_015373915.1:0-14662 GCF_001272555.1 Dufourea novaeangliae | reverse complement strand
TCTCTATATCATGTTAAATTTTGAGCGTGACAGTGAGTGACTGGCGGTTACTGTATGGGATCGTGTGTGATAAATTTGTTATAATAAATATAATGTTAGTTGTTTGCAGTTTTAAACATGTTTATTAAATTTATTGCATAATATACGTATATTATGTAATAAATTTAATAAACATATTTAAAATTGCGAACACCTAATATCAAATTTATTATAACTCAAATTTATTATACACGATCTCATACAGTAGCCGCCAGTCATTCACTGTCTCGTCTATTATAAATCGTTCCGAAATTCAAACGCGTCCCGGATATCCGGCACTCGTTTTAGTACCGACTCATATCACCAATGGCGCTGCAAAACGTCCAAGCCAACCTCTGAGTTGCACACCCGCTTATACTGCTGTGACGTTCTACAGCAGAATTATTGTGTTTATGCTGTGAATCTGCTGTTACGTTCTACAGCAGAGTTACTTTGTTTCTGCTGCGAATTGGACGTTAAGTTCTACAGCAGAGTTACTGGTCTCATGTCGCTAAATATGACGACATATACATACAGAATGCAGCGACAGATGCATACGCTTCTGAGGTCATGGCTGGCTGACTATGACACCAGATGCCGTGCATCTGACGTTAGTTTGCTCATAGGGTATATAGATATTGTTTTTCATATTTTGATAATTAAAACGAAATCATGATTTCATTGTATTCCTTAAATACAGAAATTGTTTACAATTAAATAACTATAGCATATTGTTCTTAATCTACATGGATTAATCAGGAACAACGAACGATTACACTTAATCATTTTCAAAAATAAAATGACACACGTACACCCTGTATCTTAATTTCATGACAAAAACTACCATTGTTTAAGCTAACATTTGTCTAGCTATGATGTTAAACTACTAAAACATTTAATTTGCAAAAAATGTATCTAGACACTATAGAACTATTATATCAATATAAAATCTGTGGTATGTAAAATTGGGAATAAGAATATTTAAAATACTAAATAGAATGATGAATGTTGAATACAACTAATATTGTACTTTCAATGTATGTTGAAAATATTGAAAATAATAAAGTATAAACGCATTATTTCAATGTGTACTTTTAAATAGCTAAACATAATATTTTGTTTTCAACATTAATCGATTTAAAACAAATCTAATAAAGTAAAAAATTAAACAAGATATTCCTTCGTATTTCTAATTTAGGTGTGAATATCCATACTTATTACAATGCATTGTCCAAAATTAATACAAATAATAAAAAAATACTTTACATATATCGTAAATCTTGTTTTATAATGAACTACTTTGCAGATGTATTTCATATTTTATACAATAAAGATTCTGTATTAAAATATTATTTAGAAACTTGATGCAAACAAAATAATATTTCACTTAAATATTTTATCCAAGCTTGTATACAGACATTCTCATAAATTACTGTAAATGACCATTTTATTACTTTATTTAATATTTTCATACTCTAATACATTTGAAGTATTATACAATGGTATTACATATTGAACTATTATCATATATATTCTTAATATATAAAAAAGTCTACCACATAGCACGTTGTATGCCACTTAATTTATTATAGTCTGCTAAGTGGCGAAACATAATTCTTGATAGTCTCCACCTAAGAACTACACCGTTTCCACGAGAAGTTAATATGCAACGGTTTCTTAATTGTCTCAGAGCAGACTGACGAGGTATTGTCTCATCTATTTGTTTGCTAACGAGATTCTAAAAGACAAAATAAGAAAATTTTAATTCAGTTATGAATATATAGTAAAAAAAACTCAAAATTGTTATTACGAAATTATTATAACATACTTGAATTTCCTGCGGTAAAATATTATTTCTTTTCATAGCAACTAATCGGAGTCGCATCGGTGCATGTTCTTCTGCTAGCTTTCTTCGTTTCATATCACGAATCATCCATCGATTAATATATTTATTGCGTACTTGCTGAAACTGAACGGCGAATACCTAAATTATGAAACAATACTTTCGTCACGCAGTATAAAGTTACATATGTAAATTGCTATTGTATACAGTACTTCGCACATTTATTCACACTTACACCGCACAATGTAAAGTTTGTGGTTTTTGAAAGAATATTTGTAAATGTTGACAAACTATTCCGTATAGCAGCCATGTTCACCAATGTTCACGGGGTGCTAAAGAGTGCTGAAAGCAGTCAGGGGCCCTGACTCAGGGCCCCTAGTGACCAACCTCTGTGAAGTTAGCCGGACAACTTTAACTTTTTAACGTTTCATTATACCCAATCGATTGGTGGTCGTTTGGTGGTCATTGATGGCCTAATTAGAACATTTGGTGGTCACGCGTTCTTTTGTAATTAAGTGATCAAAATTTAACCGTGAATGTAGCCGACAACTTTTTTTTTCGCCGGATTCAGTTTTTTAAATGCTCAATCGATGCGTAATCATTTAGTGGTCATTGGTGGCCCACTTACAACATTTGGTGGTACTTCGTTTTGTTGTTACTCTCGCCCTCATCTTGTAGCGGCGTACAGCGTAAGCTTCACAAGCGTGAAATTCAAATTAAGGTATATGATTGTAATTAGAAAAGGAGGTAGAAGTGAAGTTGGCATTATTTAAGAGCAACTGAAATCAGTTATTCATCAGTTATATCATTAATATTTGCTTAGGGATGAATGTTTTAACAGTCGAATTTCGCTTTTACTCTAAAATATATTAAATCATGGCAAATATGTTAAACACTTAAAAATTATAAAATGAATAGCTGAAAGAAATGTATTAACAAATCAGGAATTATTTCATAATTTAATAATTATTTTATTGGCTCCTGGTATCTAAGGACATATTGTAATTAACAAGATGTAACAAAAACGATCGTTTTGTAAAGGAGACCATTCCAGTATTGACCCTCGATAAATAAAGACGTGTTTTTCAAATTAAAGTTGTTTAAATTAAGTCCGTTCGTTGTAAACGTATTAAAAAAAGGGCGAAACTTTCAAATACCCCCATGCTCCGAATTAGATGAAATTTTCGGAATAAGTTCTTTTTTGATAAAAATAATGATTGCGAGAAGGATTTTTGGCGACTCGAAAAATTTTTTTTTACCATTTAAGTATCATTCCCTACCTTACCTACATAATTTAGTATGGTAAGCGAACTTTTTAAAATAAATTTAAAAGTTGCCGCCCCTCCCCCAAACTCCCTCCCCGCCAACTGAACTAGCCCCAACCTATTCGGACCACTCTTTTCTTTGGGAATTAAGCCCATTTCTCGTAGCCATTCCATTACTGCTTCGCAATCATTTATTTTTTTGGTAAGAGAAAATAAATTTATATGACTCATTGTTACCCAACAAAACTTCGAATTAATACTAACAAACGACAGCGAAATGAACCACGTGTTGCGTTCTAGCCTCAATATTCCCGATATCTATTAAAAACAATTGAAAATCAGCGGGTTTTGCGTCTTCAACGCCACCTTCATATCTGCCTAGACTATCGCCACGGTCACGATCATGTCGGTAACATAGGGAGTGACACTAAAATGGTAAAAAATATTTTTTCGAGTCGCCAAAAATCCTTTTCGCAATCATCATTTTTGTCAAAAAAGAACTTATTCCAAAACTTTCATCCAATTCGGAGCATGGGGGTTTTCGAAAGTATAGCCAAAAAAAGGTCTTCTCACTTTATATAAAGCAGGCTTGGGTACTTTTGATTTGAAATGAAAACTACAAATGAAAAGAGCCAATATTTATTCCAAATAAAATAACAGCATACATAAGTTTATTTGAAAATAAGGATGTATGCAAATTAATTCCAAAATCTTATTTCAGAAATAAATTATTTCTAAATGATTTATTTGCCAAATATTTGGTTATTTAAAATAATAAATAATAGATTTTCGTATATAATGAATATATTTGACATTGTAAATTAAAAAATATATTGTTTGTTTAAATGTATGGAACACTACATAGATATACATGTTCGTAAAGGCATATTAAAAGTAATTACTTTTTTGTACGCGAACACAAATTCCGACAAATCCGACTCGGAACCTGCACAAGCTCGTTGAAATCGGATGGAACATTTTAGAGTTTTATTTTTATTTTATTACTAATAATTTTATGATATATGTATATATATTGCATATATTTGAAGAATCCTGAAAACGAGTATTAAGGAGCCATTCCACGTGGAAACACACAGAACTGCGATTTTAATGACCGATTTTTTTCGAATTTGCAGCATTTGTTGATAACCACAAGAAACTAAAGTGTGTAAAATTTTAGTTTCTAATCTTGAACCGTTTCCGATCTGATGTTGCGGTCTACAGCAGAGTTATTCTGTTTCTGCTGCGAATCTGATGTTACATTATACAGCAGAGCTACTCTGTTTCTGCTGCGAATCGACTGCAGACAATGTCATACAGTCATGACGGCAGTTGACAGTCAGAATGCAGCGACAGATGTACATGAATCTGACATACTGCCAGAGCTTCCATAATATCAGATGATGTACATCTAACGTCAGTTTGCTCATATACCAGATAATATAAAAACAAGTCAAAAATTTCTGGTCCGGGAAAGTAAAGTTTAACCGTTTAAAGATCAAGGACTTATGGTCGTAGTGAGCAAATTCACTCAAGATGAAAAAATCGCAATCACAGTCGTGAATAAAGTTAAATCACGACCGTGATCGTGATTCGGCGATCACTGTGATAAATCACCATTCGTGATTTTGCACGCCATCTCTAGTTGTCACGTTGTTTTAAATAATAGTTTTTCTTATTCGTTGAGTGTAAATTCTTTTCATGTATGTTTCATTGTTACCATTTTGCATATAATTGTTTTTGTCAGCCAAACTTACAAAGCCAATTTTTGTTCAACGCCTATTACAAAGTTGTGGCTACAAGTTTGATCCAAGATATGCTATGAACACCTTGCGCGCACATTGCCAGCAGCAACATAGGCGACAGCAAATTGGCTTGCGCAAACCATGTTCTGGTTTTACCCTCAATTTGACATAGGTCATGTTGCAAGACGTTCTGGAAATTTGTTTTACCATTTTGTCAGTTGGTGTTGCCTACAAAACCCAAGTTAAATACGGAAACAGAGGGCTATGGGTTTTTAAACAAGTTTTGTCATTTATTGTTGGCAATTTGCTCGAAATTTGTACACAACTGGTTATCGGGGTACGTGACTTTTCTGTTTTTCTTTTTGCGAAATATATAAATACTTATGTAAATGTCACAATTAAAATAGTTCTTGTGGTATAATAGTTTAGGAAAAAAACATCAAAGGACGCTAATAGCAAACTTTGCTCTACTAGTCTATTAAATTGAAAAAATTGTTTATTTTCTATGCCGTAACTTTTAAGCTAATCCGTGTAAACAAATCCAAATTTAATTATTCATAATTTGAAGTATAGAATAATAGGGGAGAACAAAAAATTGGTCATTATTGAAAGAACAAAGCATTAATTGTTTCCGCAGCTCCTTTTATTCACTTTCACTTGTTATTACTGTTTTATGTAGGTATGTACAGAAAACCGATGTTAATCAATCTCGATCGTAAGAGAAACACGAGCTAAAAGTACTGAATCATTTTGCAGACCAATCGTATCTTGGTAAATACTTCCTTTTAATATATAAGAGCATGTAAAAAGGCAAGGTAAATTCTTGTAAAGAAATATATCGTAGAAAAGTGTTTTGTGTATATATCTTCAGCAATTCAATTCCATATCTAGTCAGGTAATTGAAAAGCAAGACTAAAAACAGGTCCCATTTCCAAACTAAACCTGTACTGGAACTACCAATCTTTTGTTTCTCAATGATTACCTTTTTGCGTCGACGTATACGATTTACGATGAGAACGTCAAGTGCCAATTAAAACAACTTCTTTTGCTGAAATAATTTTTTCACGGAATAGTACTGTAAATACGAAAGATTCTTACGATAAGGATAACAATTAATTAGTGATAACTGCGACAAAAAATAATGCAGTTCCTCGAATATCGCAGATATAAGATTTATTTCCGTATAATAATTAGAAAATATAATTAAGCCGAGCTAAATTATGATGTCTGTTGATGTTGTGAAACGGATGTTAGAAGTAGTACTCGTAGTTTACATTCTTTTTTCATGGAACTCGTGCAAACGAGAAGTAGGTTTCTTGCTAATCATTACTCAACCGCTGACCTTTCCTACGAAATTCTTTACGATGGGAAAAATGACGTAGCAACCACTTCGATAAACGGAATATGCGAATGTTAAAGAAATGTGGCGAACATGCTATTTCATGTGCACGAAAAGCGAGTCGTCGCGGTTCTTTATCGATCCTATTATTCTTAATCGTGGATTGCGAGTTCGTAGAAAATATTGCAGTCTGTGATGCCAACAATGTACCACTATTCTCGTGTGAGGAACGTGAAAAAAGAAAATAAACTACTTTAACTACTATACGCCGACGCCCATCTGAGGATACATATGTACGGAAACTAGTTATTTCTTTTTCTGGGCCTTCTCTGCAGCCTTGGTGACCTTGCCCGTAGCATCCTTGAAAGTGACAGCCTTGATGACACCTACAGCCACCGTTTGACGCATGTCACGAACAGCAAAACGTCCCAAGGGTGGGAATTCTTGGAAAGCCTCAACACACATGGGCTTACTGGGGACGAGTGTGACGATGGCAGCATCTCCAGATTTTATGGCTTTTGGGTTTTCTTCAGTGGTCTTTCCGGTACGACGGTCGCACTTCTCTTTAATTTGAAGGAATTTACAAGCAATGTGAGCAGTGTGACAATCCAACACGGGAGTGTACCCATTGCTAATTTGACCTGGATGGTTTAGCACAATAACCTATACAGGAGATATATGTGATTAAACAAATATTCTTAAAAACTATTGTACAAAGAGAGAAAATTACAATACAAAGGGCACTCAGACACCTTCGACCATCAACAGATAAAGAAAATCTTCTGGTGGAAACCGCGAATGAAGTATGTAATTTCTCATCATTGTGCAATTGTGATTTACTAATAAAATTGATTAATAAAACCAACCGTTGTTAATATCCTTAAATGACCTACCTGTGCAGTAAAATCAGCCGCGCCTTTAGGTGGATTGTTCTTTGAATCACCAGCTACATAACCACGACGCAATTCTTTGACAGATACGTTCTTGACGTTAAAACCAACATTGTCACCAGGAACAGCCTCTTGCAAAGCTTCGTGGTGCATTTCAACGGATTTTACTTCAGTGGTAAGACCGGCAGGCGCAAATGTGACGACCATTCCTGGTTTCAGTAAACCAGTTTCAACACGACCCACTGGTACTGTTCCAATACCACCAATTTTGTATACATCCTGTAATTAGATAGTAAATATTCTTAATATTTGTTTTTTTAAATCAATAATTTTATTAAAGATTATCCGAATCAGACACATCTGACCATCAACAGGTTATAAAACCCTCCGGTGGAAACCGCGAATGAGTTATCAATACTATCATCATGAAAGACACATCCCACCTTAGTTTCATTGTATTTAGTAATAATTCTTACCTGAAGAGGAAGACGGAGAGCCTTGTCTGTAGGTCTTGAGGGTGGTAGGATGGCATCGAGAGCTTCGATAAGACATTTCCCTTCTCCCTTACCTTCTTTACGTTCAACAGCCCATCCCTTGAACCAAGGCATTTTGGAAGAAGATTCCAACATATTATCTCCATGCCAACCAGAGATTGGCACGAATGCAACAGCAGCAGGGTTGTAACCAATTTTCTTAATATAAGACGACACTTCCTTCTTTATTTCCTCAAATCGAGCTTCAGAGTATGGTGGTTCAGTAGAGTCCATCTTGTTAACACCAACAATCAGCTGCTTTACACCAAGAGTGAAAGCGAGCAGAGCATGTTCACGAGTTTGTCCATTCTTCGAAATACCAGCTTCGAATTCACCAGTACCAGCAGCAACAATTAATACAGCACAATCAGCTTGAGATGTACCAGTAATCATGTTTTTAATGAAATCTCTGTGTCCAGGAGCATCAATAATGGTAACATAGTATCTAGAAGTTTCAAATTTCCACAAGGCAATATCAATGGTGATACCACGTTCACGTTCTGCCTTCAATTTGTCCAATACCCAAGCATATTTGAAAGACCCTTTACCCATCTGAAAATTTCATTATATTATTTGTTTATTACTGAATCAATATAAACCGCATTAACACAGTATTTTACATACTATCTTAAAATCTAATTGAAGCTTTAATACATTCGCGACAGGCAATAGCTAGACAAAACGTTTAGCTAAATACCACATATTCAGTTAAAGACTTTGAATTGATGTAGGACTACATTGCCTGTATTCAGCTGAAGACTTTGAAATGACATAGGACTACGTCTCCAATCGCAAAAGTGTCAAGAATATTTCTCAGTGTATTAAATGCATTGCAAATACTTAAAGCTTACCTCCTGGGCTTCCTTCTCGAATTTCTCAATGGTACGTTTGTCAATACCACCACATTTGTAAATTAAATGACCAGTGGTAGTAGACTTGCCAGAGTCGACATGTCCAATGACGACAATGTTAATATGAATCTTCTCCTTACCCATTGTAAACTTTTAGTGAGACTGCTGGTTGCTACTGCAATAAAAAAAAAAAACTATCAAATATGCATAAAGCAGAACTTATTGAATTTATTAAATATAAAGCAGATTATTAAATTAAGGAGGTTATGTGCATGCAACACACATTAAAGACTCAGTATTTTAAACTGTATGAATATAGTAATGTTTAAAAGAATATGTAATTTTCTTCGAAACTGACGTGTATCAAAATTTCATAAATACGAAAATTCTTAATTTTTTTAAATTGTTTAAATGCAGCAGATGTCCAGTCTAACGTCCACGTGGCTATGTCTGAATATTCCAGAACGAAATTGGCAACCATTTTGTGGATGGCGACATCACTGCAACGTTGCCACGATTTCCCTGACGCTTACAATTGTGAATCAGTTGTAATATTTTCTAATAAAAAGAACTGTAATTAAAATTTACTCATGTAAAGCTTATATTACTATAAAATGTGTGTCGAACATGCTAGCGTATAACATTATCATGTATTATTTTTAGGTGAACAGAATAACAGAACATTTCTAACTACATTAAAATGATAGAATAAAAATAATGTTCATAGAGTAAAAGTTTATATATTACGAATCAAACATATTAATTAATTTTATACAACAAATTCACTACATTCTGAAATAAGTCCTACATGTACCATGAATATTGTTCAAATATTTTTACTTATTATTTTTAATGTCATATTCACTCCTTATCTTGTTCACTTTTACACAAAAATAATTGTTCCTCAAGTAACAAAAACAGATTGAGACAATATTTGGCTACACTGAAGATCGGCAAACGATCTCCATTGTCGGGAGTAAGTCGCCCCACAAGGTCGTCGTTCGTTGCATACGATTTCCAGCAGATTCATAATGCATGTTTGGATGCATCATGTACAAAAAGTAAACTAATTACAGCTCCATTTAAATTAAACGTTTAAAACTGTGCTTAATAACATCTTCATAAAATCGAAGAACGCACAAAAAGCATTTTCACAACGAATATCTCCAATGATGCACGAATCTCCAAATGACAAGCGACCGCCATACTGCATCCGGTTATTCGCTTTTTCCGAACATTTTAAACTTAAAAACCTAATTTAGTTCATCATTTATTTCCCTGCGCAAATGTTTTTATACAATAAACAATCAGGTACAAGATTTCACGCTTTTTAGAGACGATGCTGAACGACTTAAACGAAGTTCAGCATGTGGTCCGTGTTTAAACAGCCGGCTACTACGGTGATTGGCCATGCGCTTGTTTCCCAACACTGTAATTCACCGATAAAAATAATATTTCCGTAAAACTCTTGTCACAACACATTTCATCGATATTTCGGTCATTGTTCTAATCCATACCTGACGTTCGATGCTACCTACCCGGTAATAAAATCGACAGATTCTACTTCCGTACGAAAACCACGAAGAACCACTCACCTCCAGATGCCACGACAGAAAGAGATCGTCCAACTGAAGTGACATGCGCATAGGGCTTCTCTGCCGCAGCCTCGAACCCAGCGCCTCCATTATATTGATCACTTGTAAAAGAATGAACAGTTTCTTTGTATACTATTTATCATATTTCTTCCATCATTAGTATTTTAATAAACTAAAGCAACGATTATAGAATGTTCTTTCAATAGCATTTACAATAAATCGTTAATTTTAGTAAATACTGAAATTAAATCTCTACACAATATAACATTTTGGTTTCGAGGCTTTGGTTACGCAGCTCACAAGCGTGTCGGCGATCATATACATATATGTTATCAGAAAGGAAATGAGAGCTTCTCGCCCGGGAATTCGTTGTTCTTAGGCAAGTGCTGCACCAAGCGGCCAATTCTGGCATAATAGTAGGAATCTACCCGTTTTAGTTCCACGCTAAAACATAGATAGGGATGAATTGATATGTACAAGTAAACACGAGTACATTACTCGATACTTTTGCTTCGATACCGAGTACTTTTGGTATCGAATACATACGGTTGCGATACAAAGTAGGTATCGAAAAAAAGTACTCGTATCGAATGAAGTGAGTATCGACCCATCAACATTTGATATTATAATTACTTTCGGCATAAAAGAATGTTGTTTACATTAATAATTAAGCAATGTGTATTTAAATATTTTCAATATTAAAATAATATAGGTATATATGCTCTATGAGCAAACTGACGTCAGATGCACGGCATCTGATGTCATATTCGATCAGGCAGTACCTGAGATTCATATACATCTGTCGCTGCATTCTGAATGTATATGCCGTTCCGTCTATATGTCAGTGACTGTATATAATCCTGCTGCACTGATGCCAGAATCGTGGGATAACCGCGCGAATGCTTACCATCTCCATGCCTCCCGTGGGTATTTCACCAAGCATATTCTAGCCTGTCCGTGAGCTCTGCCCCACTACGTCCTACTCGGCGACTCCCCAAAACAAGCGTTTTCTACTTCTGGCTGTGTGTGCTCTTCTTCGGGTGCCTTGGTAAAAGTCCTACGTCACATGTTTATGATGAGACGGTCGAGTGGCCCAAGCAGGTCAAAACTCCCAAATCCCAAACAACCTAAAGTTTACGTCCTAAACGCCGAGAGCTGCATGATTTCTCTCATGCGCTCATGATGAAGACCCCTTCCGAAACCCTCTTGGAATCCCAATGCAACGGTTTTAATTTTTATTTTTAATTATTCTATAATTTCATTTTGTAATGTGTCAGTAAAATAAAAACTTCGAAGATATTGATTTAAGAAGCATTTAAAAAAAATGGGAGATATATTTATTCCTGTTCAATATCTAAATTTTATATTACACAAATAGATATTCTCACAATTAGATGTTATCTTTATTCTAACCATTGCAGTACATACATATGAAAACAATGGAAGAGAAATCCATTACATTAATATGTTACGTACATTAAAATGAAAGCTTGGAAGATATTAATTTGAGAAGCATTTTCAAAATTAGATTTGTTTGTTAAGCTGGTCCACGCATATACATTATTTTAGATTTGATGTCGGTGAGCATGGATAATATGCATGGAAACACAACACATCGTCTCTCTTTTTGTCCTCTAACTAATGCCACAAGTGTTTCGTCCTCAATATGGACTTTCTTTATTCACGGTATATTAATTTCTTTGGGCGGCAAAAATGCTTCTTTCAAAATCTGGGAAATTCCTAACAACCCCTTTTGAAATAATCGGACAATAATGTATTCGGCGCGTGTATAATTGCACCTAATTCAAAGTCCCTTTACGTTAAAATAGTTTTTAAGATGTCAATATCGTCCTACTTTCCGGTAATAAAGATATTTCCAAATTACGTGTTACAATGGGCCACTGTGCAGTCTCGTTATTACCTCTATTTACGATAGGGTTGCTCGCGTTTCGAGCGTACCTGCTCGCCTACGCGCTTCATTATCATATTCGGTGGTAGCAGCGCTCTGATGTCGGGGAACAACCTATATGCAAGTTTGTCCCGCTCGGATAAGTTGAAACAGTTGACCTTGCACGCGTACGTACAGAATTAACGTTTCCACCATTTTGTCCGGCCAATTTTCAAGTAATAATATAATTACAATTGTATGATAATCGCTTGTGCATGTATTTCTTCCGCGTGTATTTCCACCGCGTAATACTTTACATTTTCAGTAACGGATTGATTTTCATCACGACGAAAAAGATATGTTTTCAATAATATTTACAGTTTATTCTATACCATTACAATTATGATTATTATCTAATTCATGTGTTCATTTCTTTTCCGATATAGACTAGCAAAAGACCAGTCAGCATAGTATATGCATGGATTAATCCAAAAAAAAAGGTAAGTTTATAACAACCTTAATATTTCATCTTCCCATTATTTCTATTCAGATTTCCACTGTGTACTTATTTGTCTCCAGATGCAGAAAAGCAACGAACCATTCTACATCGCTTATGCGTGGACCAGCTTAACAAAAAAATCTAACAAAAAGCAGAGCGCACACGACAGAGGTAGAAAACGCTTGTGTTGGGGAGTCGTCGAGTAGGACGTAGTCGGACAGAGCTCACGGAGAGGCTAGAAATGCTTGTGTAAAATATCTACGGGAGGCATGGAGAGGGTAAGCGCTCGCGCGGTTATCCGGGTTATCCCATGATTCTGGCATCAGTGCTCTGCTGTATAACGTAACATCAGCTTCGCAGCAGAAACAGAGTAACTCTGCTGTAGAACGTAACGTCAGATTCACAGCATAAACAGAGTAACTCTGCTGTAGAACATGACGTCAGATTCGCTGTAGAAACAGAGCAAATCTTACGTTATAATCTGGCGGCTTCTGTAATTATTTCCATTTAAATTAGACAGGTGGAATTAAATACTTTTTATATTCCTCCAGAATATTTATTTTTTCTTGAATATGTACATTTACGATACAATTTCAACCATATTTACAATTTTTACAAAATAATATATATGTTATTATACATAATCACCACTAAGTTTGGTAAATGTGATGAATTCTTGAATATTTATCAAATTAAAATTAATTTATTATGTATTATTGCAAAAAATGTAAATATGTATCATTTAGCAGCGCAATATTTACATATACTTATTTCTTATTATAAGCGATAAAATAGGAGAAATATAAACGTCAGCAATACAGAAAAGTTAATATTTCATTGTTATTAATATTTATATGTATACATAGACATATATAGACGGAGCATGAACTGAGCGGGGGAGTAAGATTCGCGGCAAGGGGGTGGTTAGTTATAAATCAGGTAACTTCGTTCTTTTTCGGTGTTATTCGGGTATACAATCACGTTACATACATGTATGCTATGAGAGATGAAAAGAATATACTTATTATACGTTAAAAATTCCGTATGTCATGTAGTTTGTATAGATATATGTATTTAACAAAATTAATAAATAGTATAAAGCTATGAAGCATTAAATAATAGTACAGCACACAGCCCATCAGCCATTAATAACAAGCTAAATCGAACCGAATGCATCCGAAGCTAACCGACGTATATCTAACGACCGTTGTCTTTTCCTCTCTAATCCTACGGTCCCCTCGGCCAAAGTGGTAGCTTATGCTCCGTCTATGTTATGTATGTATATGTTATTAACAGAGAGGAAATGAGAGTGCTAACGCCCGGGGTTCGGTGTTCCCGGGCAAGTGCTGCCCCCCTGGTCCACATAAGTATGGACAAGAACCCCTGGTCTACATAAGCATGGAAAAGAACCCCTGGTCCACATAAGCATGGACAAGAACCCCTGGTCCACAAAGCATGGACAAGAACCCCTGGTCTACATTAGCATGTATCAGAACCACAAAATTTCGCGTCAGCAGAGCCCTCTACCATTCCGTGTCACAATCTATCGTATCAATTGAAATTGGTTTATCTGGTGTCATAGTCGGTCAAGCAGAACCTCAGACTCATATACATACATCTGTCGCTGCTAGAGATGGCGTCCAAAATCACTAACAGTGATCGCCGAATCACGATCACGGTCGTGATTTCACTTCATTCACGACCGTGATTGTGATTTTTTTATCTTGAATTTTCTCACTGTGATCGTAATTCTTGGTCTTCAAAAAAAGTTACATATTCAATGTCATTTGAAAATGAATTACATTATTATTACTATTATTTATTTAAAGTGTTTTTAAAAATCAGTAAAATCAAAGAAATTATAAAAGAATGATTTGCTATAATTATACTACGTATGTATTATGTAATCTATAGATTAGAATAAATGATAATAAAGGAATCTATAAATTCATGATTGTGTGTTTCTTTATTATATTCTCAACATTTAGTTTTAATGACAGTATTAATTATTATACAATATAATTACATTAATTATATACATATATGAATATTTATTTCAGTTTCACCGGCTATGAAATGGTCTAGATTAATAATTCTGTCTTATCTAAATTAATTCATTCATGCATTCATTAATTATATTAATCACATAATTATACATTATAATTATAATAGTTATTAATAATACCATAAATATTT
>NW_015373914.1:50650-51442 GCF_001272555.1 Dufourea novaeangliae | reverse complement strand
TGGCTGTGAGCCTTGACGTGGCCAACGCCTTTAACACCCTCCGCTGGGACGCGATACGCGGGGTGCTCTGTGAACACGGAGTGATCCCGTATCTGCGGGCCGTGATCCGGGATTATCTCGCGGACAGAGAGGTGGAGTACCCCCGTCGGGGGGGTACTACGGTACGACGAAGGGTCGGCCACTTCTGTGGAACCTGGGGTACAACTCGGTGCTGTGCGGGCCCCTCCCACGCGGTGTGCGTGTCGTCTGCTATGCGGACGACACGCTCATCATCGGTGTCGGGAGGGACGTGACCAGGGCCAGCCGTATGGTGGTGGTGGCGATGGCGCTAATCGCCAAAAGGATCCAGGCCTTGGGCTTGGGGATCTCGCCGGCCAAGACGGAGGTGGTCCTGTTTCACGGGCTACCTCTGTCCCGGCGACCCCCCCAGGCCTGGATCCGAGTAGGCGATGCGGCTGTCCAGGTCGGGGACCGATTGAAATATCTCGGCCTCGACCTGGACGGCCGCTGGAGGTGGGAGGGACATTTCGACCGTCTCGTCCCCCGGGTGGAGGCGGTGGCGACCCTGCTGGGTCGCCTACAGCCTAACCTCGGGGGTCCGGAGGAGGCCGTCCGCCGACTCTACATGGGTGTGTTGCGGGCGATGGCGCTCTACGGGTCTCCCGTATGGGCGCCCGACCTGGCGGCATGCCGGCGCGGCAGGCAGCTCCTGAGAAGCCTGCAGCGCCGCATGGCCGTCAGGATCGCCCGCGGATACCGCACCCTATCACACGAGGCGGCGGTCGTCCTCGC
>NW_015373914.1:47023-49362 GCF_001272555.1 Dufourea novaeangliae | reverse complement strand
GATCGCCCCCACGGAACGGGCTCCTCGAGGTGAATCCTCGAGGAGCACAGGCGCGGTGGTGGCCGTGTGTTCATCAGAGATCCCGCCACCACCGGTTCCGCCCGAGAAGGCTGTCATAGGGGTTTTAGTGGGTGCGAGTCCCACACTACCTCGGAGTCCTAACCCAGGACTTCGAGGTGTGCATAAGGCATTTCCCCTACGTTAAAAAAAAAAAAAAAAAAAAAAAGGCGATACAGCTCTCTCTCGTTGATGATTGTACCAGCACGATGTTACCTCCCTTGTTCAGACTCGGTATGTGGGCGAAGCAAAGAGTGACCTGAAACTCAGTTTGGAGACGAAGGATCGATCACCCCGACGTTCAAACTCCCTTTGCTTACATATTAGGTAAGGATGGTACGATCCCAGTGACTCTCCGCCCCTCGGCGTGTACTTCCTCGCCTCCATGTGGCCCAGGCCTAAACAAGTTGGTCGGGTTGGAAAGACGGGGGTAAGAAATCTCCCCTGGTAACTCCCACCGCAGTCCTATTGCAGGGCTGTGAGATAGATACAGGCGTTTGAGTCACAGCTGCGGCCTTAGGGGGAAAACGCACTTCCCCTCCCCCGGGAGACTTAAGCATAACCTAATCTAATTTAATGGGAAAGGATACCCGAGGAATTCACATTGGTAGTATAAGTAGGATAAAACAAGCATTCGGTCTCGTAAGAGGAAGTACGGTGGGATACAGTCTCGGTTTGCTCTGAGATTTGGGCGTGAGATTGTCAGCATCCAGGGTGAAGTAGACCGGCCGTGAAGTAATGGCGTGTAGGACAAGATAGATGGGGAACCCTGTCGAATCCAGGCATGAAAGTATCTCTCATTCCCCCCTGAACCACGGGAGAAGGTTGGCTACCGGAAGGCACTTTCTATGGGAGAGAGGGTATCGTATTATTGGATCCGTGGAGGACGCGGAATGGGAGGGTACTGAGAAATGAGCATGAGACTTGACCTAAGTTCTGTACGCGTAGACCGCCGTAGACGAGAGGGTAGGGGTGACGTACTGACACGACGACATACTGACCAAAATTCCTCCTGTGGCCATTAGGTTAAGCTAGTACACCGTAGTTGGACACTGTTGCTGGCATCGATGTGGGCACACCGAAACACGCCTGTAATAACAACAGAACAGTGTCCGGTTTCGATAGGTAAATTTTACGTTCAGTAGGATGGAATAGGACGCGTGGTCAGGCAACGAATCGAGAGGATCAACGGACCGATTCTCTTTGGAACGGTGTCAAGCTGCTAATTAACAGGATCACTCATTCGGGCCCGTTGGTCGGCGCGGGGCGGCAGGGGGTGGGGGCATGTCAGGTTGGTACTCTTCGGAGGCCCGATCGTGCGCTTGAATAGATTTATACACCATGGGGCCCGGATGCGACATCGTGGTCGAGTTCGTTGATCACCTCCGCAGGGAGCCGGTATGGACCATAAAGGAATCCATCGCCAATTGAATCCAGTCGAATTAGAAGTTGGTTTTGGTTTTTAAGGACGTGTAAACGAATGAGAGTAGATCGCGTATACCCCCTCCCAAGTGTTAACAAGGAACGCGCCTCAAGGCGACAGCTCACCGGACTTTACCGAAATTTCTCCGAAGAATAAATATCAGCTACGTCAGGGACTACCACCCGCCTTCTGGGTTGAATATCGCACCTAAGTTGATGCTCTCTCTCTCCGACGTACCACGCATCGTTGTAGCGTCTGCCATGCACCTCAATGAGCCTTCGCCAAATGTGTTCCAGGGTCATGGTTTTTACCCGCACGTGACTGTTAAGGCGAGGCCTGTTTTAGTAATGCCTTACTGATACGTTCGGTGCTTCGTCCGTAATAGACTGCCTCCCGAAATACGATGATTATGGAGCTCGTTGGGCCGATATCTCGCAAAGTGATGCTCTTCATACTTCTGAGACTCGGGTTACCAATATACACTCCACTGGTCGATATCGCATCCGGGCCCCAACGCGTATAAATCTACTCAAGCGCACGATTAGGCCTCCGAAGAGTACCAACCTGATATGCCCCTCATCCACCCAGCCCGCCCCCCGCGACCTTCGGGCCCGAATGAGTGATCCTGTTAATTAGCAGCTTGTCACCGTTCAAAAGGGAATCCATCCGTTGATCCTCCCGATTCGGTGCCTGACCACGCGTCCTTTTCCATTCTTTTTTTTTTTTTTTTTAACGTAGGGGAAATGCCTTATGCACACCTCGAAGTCCTGGGGTAGGACTCCGAGGTAGTGTAGGACTCGCACCCACTAAAACCCCTACGACAGCCTTCTGGGGCGGAACCGGTGGTGGCGGGATCTCT
>NW_015373914.1:12215-46123 GCF_001272555.1 Dufourea novaeangliae | reverse complement strand
CTGAAGACGCCGATATACATCGGCGTCAGCCTCCGCCTGGAAATCGAAGGGAACAGACCCCGCCAGGACGACCGCCGCCTCATGCGATATGGTGCGGTAGCCCCTCACGACGCGGATGGCCATACGGCGCTGCACGCGCCACAGTAGCAGCCGACACCGCCGGCTTGCCACCACGTCGTGGGCCCATACGGGATGACCGTATAGGGCCATGGCCCGCACCACCCCCATGTATAGGCGGCGTACCTTCTCATCTGGTCCCCCGAGATTGGGCATAAGGCTACCCAGAAGGGTCGCCACGCCCTGAATCCGGAGGACCAGGCGGTCAAAGTGAACCTTGAAGCGCCAGCGGCTGTACAGAACGAGGCCCAGATATTTCATCCGGTCCCCGATCCGGACGCAGGCGTCTCCTACTCGGACCCAGGCGCTGGGGGCTCGCCGCGACAGAGGCAGGCCATGGAACATGACCGCCTCCGTCTTTTGCGGCGAGATGCGCAACCCCAGCGCCCGGATCCGGGCGACAACCAGTGCCACCCCCAACTCCGCCAGTCGGATGGTCCTCATCCATTCCCTCCCGACCGCGATGATCAGAGTGTCGTCTGCACAGCAGACAACACGCACACCGGGCGGGAGGGGCCCACGCAGAACCGAGTCGTACCCCATGTTCCACAGTAGGGGTCCCAGAACGGACCCCTGGGGTAAGCCTCGGTTAACTCTCCGTCGCACGATCGTGCCACCCCGGCCGGGGTACTCGACCGCCCTATCCCACTGGTAGTCCCGCAGCATGATCCGGAGATAGGGAGGCACCCCATGACACACGTCAGGCAGCGCAGCGATCTCGTCGCTCCACCAATACGAGACCCGCCTAGGGGGCTACCTGACCCGGGGCATGTCTGCGTCACACGCAGCCGCCATTGCCTCCCGGAACCATCGAGCCTCCCTGTCGACGTCCGCGACCGGTCCGGCCGGAGCCTCCGGCCAGGACACGGCGAGGGCCGCTGCCATCAGCGCGTCCACCTCCATGCGCTTGAGCGCCCATCTACGCGGCGGTCGGCCAGCGCCCGGGCGGAGAGCGGGGTAATGTCGAGGGGCGGCGTAAACATCAAATATAATGTAGAGGTGGTCACTAAGTGTCACCACCTCCTCCGCTACCCTCCTCCCCGTCACGAGATGCGCGGGGGCGGGCGTAGCCCATGAGAGGTCAACGATTGACTCTCCCTGCCACCGCACGCACGTGCTCGCAGACCCTCGGTTGAGCAGCCGAAAGTCCGCGCTCGCCGCCCGTTCCTAAACCGCACGGCCCCTCGCGTCGGTCCTGGGGCTTCCCCAGAGGGTAGACTTCGCATTGAAGTCCCCCAGGACCAATGTTAGACGAGTCGGATGACGGGACACAAGGTCCCGGATCCCGTCCAACAGCATCTCAAATGCCGCGACGGGCATGCTCGGAGAGGCATACACTCCGACCACCGCGAGGCGCCCATACAGCGCTGCGACGAAGCCGCACCCGCGCGTCAAAACGCTCAGGGGCGCGGCCGATCGCGCCATCGCCGCCGACACAGCCGGCGCCGCCGCTGCGCCACGCCCCCTTCGGCCCCGCAGGGACGGCGGAGGCGCGCAGCCCCCGCCGCCCAGCCTGTGGTCCGCCGGCCGACCCAGGTCGGCGCAGACGGGGCACTTGGGGG
This sequence comes from Dufourea novaeangliae, assembly GCF_001272555.1. Classification (NCBI taxonomy): domain Eukaryota; kingdom Metazoa; phylum Arthropoda; class Insecta; order Hymenoptera; family Halictidae; genus Dufourea; species Dufourea novaeangliae. Next base: position 44,444 of record NW_015373914.1, on the reverse strand, counting down.
CCGCCGCGCAGTCCCGGACCATATGCCCATCGCCCCCGCAGCCGTAGCAGCGTCCACCACGGTCGGTAATCCCGACCTCCGCCAGTCGGACCCCGGCCACAGCCCGACGCATGACGTCGGAATACGCCGTCTGGCTGCCCGGGGCCACGGTTAGGGCGACCGCTGCCCGCGTCGGCCCGCGCGGGGCTTTCCTGAGGGCGTCGGCAGCCGCGGGGCCGCGCCCGCCGCCTTAGGCGGCACCGGCGCAGCAGCAGCCGCGGCCCTCTTCTTCCGCCGCTCCCGGCGACCGACAACCTCGGACCACCTGTCCGGATTGTCCGGGCCAGTCGGCGCGTCACCGGGCACCCCCGTCCTCGGCCGCGCTGGCGGAGTCGGAGGCGGCCCCACCACGGCCGGCGAGGGAGGCTTCTTCCACCTCTTCCGCCTCTTCTTCTTGCCGCCGCCCCCGGTCGCCCCGCCGCCCGCGACCGCAGCGCGAACCCATCGGCAACGGCCGGCCGCGAACGCGAGCGAGCGCGCGGGGCGGCCGACGCAGCGGCGCGTCTGCGCAGCGGCCCCGCGGACCCGCCGCGGTGAGGGCGTCGGTCCGTCGCCGGCTCTCCAGGCCGGCGTCCACTTACTTAAGCGTTAGGCTTAAGCGTTACTTAACGTACGGCGTCCGCGTACTTAATATACAGCGCGGCCTCCCGCAGCGAGCGGACGAACGTGCCTTTGAGGTTGCGGCTCGACTCCGCAACCCTCTGGACGACGGCCACCTTCTCGAAGATGACCGCCCCCAGGTCTTCCCTCGGGGCGTGCCGCATCTCTTGTGGCCAGCCCGTCCTCCGAAGGCAGCGGCTTACACGACCGAGTCACCGGACGCGGGTGCACCGTCGGGTCCTCGACCGCTGCCTCCTCCGCTTCTTGGCCTCCGCTAGGCCGACGTACTCCCCCGGCGTCGGGGGGCGCCCCGTCGCCGCGTCAGGCCCGACAGCGTCAGAGCGAATAGTCGCCGCCGAGACTGTCGACGACGCGTCCGAGTCGTCGTCGTCGCTGAGCGACAAGCAAACGTCGACGCTGGCCGTACTGGGCCATCGGCTCCGTCCACCCGCGTGACGCTGCAGCCGAATCCTCGGCAGCAGCACCCGCGGGACGCCGCCCGACCCAAACGGTCCCGGCGCAGCGACGGGGATGTCCCTCCTCCCTCCAGGCGCAGGGGCAGACGATGTGCCCGCCCCTGACGCCTCTTCATCAGTTGCAATGCTGAACACTGTGGCCTGGCGGTCTACCACAGTGCTCTACCGGTCGATGGATAACGACGCGGTGGGGCCGGTCGGCCACCACCCTCCGCGCCGGTACTGGGGGATCCGACGCCCCCTGCACCGTAAACGTTTGATCCATTCGTTGTCATTGTCATGATCCCAAGTCCTTGCGGGCGGACCAGCCCATCTCCCGACTTGCCCAGTTCGCCGCCGTTTGCCATCCAGATGCCAGCTCACCGCGTTCGCCCTCCGCGTCCAGCAAATTGGTATTCGCGGGAGCGATATCCAACTAGTGGGGCGGAGGCCCAGGGACCCCACGTGGATGTGCGGTGAGTGGACTTTGAGCCGGTTGGGCCCCCAACTTCGCCGAAATTCCCCTCACCAGACGAGCAAGCTCTCCCGGGTGTTGGTGGAACATCAGCTCCATCGGAGTTCTCGCCCAGGCGACGTGCCCGGACGAGACCCTTCCAGCCCTCGTGTCCCCACCTTCAGAGTGACCTAGGTCAGGCCACCATTATCGGGCCCATTCATAACAAAATTCGTCGGTCAAAGCAAAGAAGCTACGAGCACCGAAGTAGTAAAAAATCTTCAGGTTTATAAGTCGAAAGTACGAGTTTTTTAGTTTTGTAACTTATTTGTAACTCTATCTTGTAAGTCTAACCACTTTCAATAGTTTGTAACTTATGCCCCGCAATTTTCAACGTGTACGTATCTTAATTAAGTGCATAAGAGGTATTTGTTAAATTTTCACTATAGGATCAGAAAAAAAAAATGAAAAAAGAACTTAATATTTTTACTATTTTCTTCGCTATTCCAACAATTGTAATGTTTTCGAAATAACGAAAACATGTCATCTAATAAGTTAATCCTTCTAGCTTCTCAAAAAAACTCAAGTCGTTTGGTCCAATTTTTAAAACAAAATACGTACTGGAACAGGTGCAGACGCAGCAAAGATGAAACGCTAAGTACGCATGCAACAGCAATCAATTGTTAGTACAAAATCTATCTCCGCTGGATGACGAATGAAAGATTGACAGAGTGTATGCGATTAATTGTGTTCCTTTTGTGTCTCTTTTATGAAATATTTGTGTAAGTATATAACACCTGCGTCAATTATGTCAATAAAAAATAAATAAATATCATTTCCAACAAGAGATTTGTATAGTATTCCATGTTTTTCGTATGTGGAATACCCGGAATATATATTGTGCCATTTTTACAATTTGTTTCTCAAGAATATCATGTCAAGTATCTCGTATGTAATTTCATTAATTAAAAAAATAAGCATCATTGCAAGTACGAATAAGAAGGTTCATCCTTGCACACATTAGTCCGTGGTTACACGGATTTACATGACAATGAACCTAAAAAAACATGTATTTCCTTATCTAGTCGCTTTAAATTGTTATCAATTCCTAACTGGGAATACCGTGCGAAATTCACATCAAAAAGATGGCGTTTCGTCTCGCGAATCGTCTACCAAGACTCATCAGTGCTCGAGGACATCACATCAGACAACACAACGATTCTAATAATCATGACCTTTCTCGGTCACAAACACAAAAAGTGACACGCACCCAGCTCGAGGAGATCATGTCTACCAAGACTCGTCAGTGGGGCTGGCGGTAGGCGACCCCTACCCCAGACGCCTGGGTTGCTCCTCGGCGGAACCCCATAAGTAGCCAAAGGCCGTAATTACCGCTTGGAAAAAACTTGCCACCTAGCGGCCGCTACCAAAAACCCAGGCGACATGGACTCAATAAGTTTGTTGCATATCCCGATTGAAACTATTGTGTTTTGTATTGGTCATTCCAGATAGAACCAAATCAATTTTTTGAAATACGTGTTTCGTCGAATCGCATAGAACCGCATTAATTTTCTGTCCGCAAATTCGATGGAAACCGGACCAAATTCTTTCTCTGTGAGAACCATATACATTCTGCGAATTGTTTGATCTGCCAATCCGTATCACGACGGACTCAATACGTTTGTTGCATATCTCAATTGAAACCGTAAGATTTTTTATTCGCAATTCCAGATACCAACCTATCGGTTTTATACAAGTGGCAATCGCTGATAGAAACCGATGAATTTTTGACCTTATAATCCTGTTTCATCCATCAATTTGGATATCCGCATTGAACCGGATTCATTTTTTGACTGGCAAAAATCACTTCTCGGAAATGCAGATAGAACCGCGTTGAACCAGGTTCAAAATTCAATGCGGTCCTAACTGACAGTTTCAGCAGGCCCCCATGCACATTTTTCCTTAATTCTCAAGTTGGATATGATTGCCCGCGATTTGTCCAAGTTGGTCCACTCAAACTTTTCATTTGTCCACCCTTCAGAAAAAAGTTATAAACAAATTAACAATATGATATCAATACTGCCACGAACAGCTTTCCTTCATTTCTAACTGAGATATGATTGTCCACGATATGTCCACGTTTGTCCACCCCAAATTGTCGTTTCTCCACCCAGCAGAATCGAATTATTAACAAAAAAACATACATAATGAGATATGATTGCTGTAAGTATTTCATATTGCATTTTCTCTAAACTAAGCATTGGAATCGTTTGTCCACGATATGTCCACGTTTATCCACCCCTAATTTTCGTTAATCGCCGTCAATATTAAATCTTATTTTTTTGTGTTCTTGTTTGTTAATAGTAATTTGATTCTGCTGGGTGGACAAACGTGGACATATCGTGGACAATCATATGTCAGTTAGAAATGAAGGAAAAATGTTCGTGGCAGTATTGATATCATATTCTTAATTTTTGTATAACTTTCTTTTGAAGTGTGGACAAACCAAAATTTAGGGTGGACAAACATGTAAAAATCGCGGACAATCATATCCAACTTGAGAATTAAGGAAAACTGTTCAAGGGGGTCCTGGTAACAAATTTCACTATTGGTTTATAACTTTTTTTGAAGGGTGGACAAACAAAAATTTTGGTTAGACAAGTGTAGACAAATCGTGGATAAACGAATAATGTTGGTTTTTCATAGAATTTTGCATTCGGGGGTGCTATCTTCACAGACCTGAACGGCCGACCTCCGGATTGTGAGTTACTCGCTTTAATCACCTCGGCTACACCACTCTTGTATTCAGTGTTTCAAATCATGGCACATCTTCCGCCTCCAAAATGTTTATTCTTAATTTTCTCAACAACGAAGGCCTATGTGGCGAAACCCCACTACGGTTTGTTTGTGCATAGTCTATACTTTCAGTGAGAAAAGTTTGAACCAAATCAGTGATATACATTTGGAGTACTCTCCTTGTTAGTCGCTTTAATCTTAAATATTTCTTTCAGCAAACGTGCTACTTGAACCACAAAACCAAACTCCTTTTCTTTATTAGCCTATGTACAAAGAATGGGAGAATAAACTTGTCGTTTTCACTCTTTGTAGTCGAACACGTTTAGTTTAATAAGTCACAGAAAGTACACGAATAACAATTTAAATAAACAATACTTTAACGAGAAACGATTATACAATAGAGCGGCGTGTCCTAGAATACAGCGTTGAGCGTGGGATTTCAGATTAGCGCGATGATTCGATCGAACCGGCAAAGAGCAAGCGTCTTAAAATGAGCACTGTACTGCAGGGCGGCTGATTTGCGAATAATAGGATTACCTTTGGATTAACGGTAATCCGGGTCAGTTGCTAGGCCAAAAGTCACGTAGGCACCTCGCACGTCAACCCGGTGAGTGCGACAAGGAGCACAATTGTCGCACAAAAGACCCGTGTAAGGGAGACAAGGACGGCGTGTTGATCATACAAGGCGACTTACAGATGGCCCAGGCAACGACAGAACGCGGCTGGGGACGCGCGAGCCGGAAATCGCCGAATTCGGTCGACGATTACCGAAGAGGCGGCGTACGTGCGATCCGCGTGTCGCGAGGAACAGAAAATGAGGCTGACGTCACGACAGCCTCTCGCGTAATCCTGGACAGCCTATATGGATTTTAACATATATTAACAATGTTTTCTTGCTTTAAAATAACTCATCAGGCCCATAACCTGTTGAAATGGGATTTTGGTTTTTATCAGGAGGATAATGTGGTTCAAGTAAATGGACACGTGATTTCTTAACCTAAGTAGATATACTAATTTATTTAATTAAATAACGAACACACTTTGATAAACTTATTTAACTATAGGAAGAACGAATAAACTTGTTGAGGATCTTGTTAAATCGACTTTAAGCTTCTTATAAATATTATCTATAGAACCGTTTTATTTCTTATTTTATTTTACATTTTTTGGTGAGCTCACCTACACGCTTTCGTAATCGCCGCAAGAAGAAGGAAGGATTCCGAAGGAAGGAAGCGCCGACCGCAGCGCGCCTTCCAGGACACATAGACTATAGAACCGACCAGGATTACCAAAATTTAAGATATAATTTAACAGTTGCATTAGTGTTGTCTCGCCGACACCCGGGAATGTAACCTTTTTGTGGGCTTCTAACGTTCAGTCGTCGTCTCGTGATTGGGAAACCGCCTCGGCGCAACAAAGCATATACAGTAAACTCCCGCTAATCCGACTCTTCGATAATACGGCCCGTCCAGTAATCCGACAGCGAAGCTCGCGTATTTTGTTTTCTTACACATGAATCTATTGGTAACTGTTGATCTATCGTCGATGGCATTCTCAACCTCTCCGCGAAGATACATTGCCACGTTTCTTAGTTTTCTTTTGTGTATTGTAAATTCCAAAGTTTTAAAGAATGTCCAATAAAAGAAAATATAAAACTTTAACATTAAAAGAGAAATGGAGATTTTAAAGAAATTGGATAGCGGCGAAAACATGTACAAGATTGCACAACTTTATGATGTTCGGCGCTCTACAGTGTATGACATGAGGTCATAAAGATCGAAGATTCGTGAACATGTGAAATCGATGGAATCTGGATCCGGAAAACGAAAAACGTTAAAAATTAGCGAATGTCCAAAAATGAAAACTGTCCTGTACATATATGTGGTTCTTGCAAGAATGCACTATACACACTCCTATGTCTGGTGATATTTTGCGGGTGTAGGCTATACAGTTTTATAAGAAAATTATGGGCATAGACGATTTTAAAGCAAGTGATGGGTGGTTTGATACATTCAAAAAGAGATTTGGCATTCGTCTACTCACCATATCTGGAGAAAAACTGTCAGGCGACGAATCTGCAGTTGAACCATTTGTACGAAGGTTTGAATACAAAGTGAAAAAATTAGATCTTCTTCCAGACCAGTTATATAATACAGATGAAAGTGGACTATTTTGGAGAATGTTAACGAACAAAACTTTTGTCGGTTCGCATGAAGGAAATGCTCCAGGTCGGAAAATAAGCAAGGATAGAATTACATTTATGCCATGTGCAAATGCAACAGGAACACACAAGTTTGATTTGCTGTTGATTGGCAAAGCTAAAAATCCTAGAGCTTTTAAAAATATGTTTGCCTGTATGCTATAAAAATCAAACAAAAAGTTGGGTCACCGGAGAAGTTTTTATTGAATGATTTCACAAAGAATTTGTGCCGGGCGTGAGAAAATTTATGAAAAAAAAATCAATTATCTGAAAAGGCTTTATTGTTATTGGATAATGCCCCAGGGCATCCAAATGAAGAAGATCTCAAGTCTAATGACGGTTTGATTCAAGCAATGTTTTTACCTCCGAGTTGCACGCCATTGTTACAACTAATGGGTCAAAATGTAATACAGATGGTGAAAAGTGGTTACAAAAAGAAGGTTCTACACGACATCATCGCTAAAGGCGGAAACATTAAGTTGCGTCTTAAAGAATTAAATTTGAAAATGTGATTTTCTCTCGCAGATTCTTGGAACTCTGTTTCGTCGAATGTGATCAGGGTTTCATGGAAGAAAATATGGCCAAGCATTGATGTGTCGACAGAATACGATAATGATGATCTTTCTATGGCTTATCTGCTAGAAGCTGTACCAGATAATGACCTCGAAATAAACGAATCGGAAATAAATGACTAGTTGACAGAAAACACTGAGGAGAATAACCAGATTATGACCGTTGAAGAAATATGTGAAAGAGTTGAAGAAATATGTGAAGAAGTTTTGACGAAAGCAGATTCAGACAAAAATACTTAATACACCAAGTTCCATTACCACTAAACTAGATGTTGCCTTAGAAAGTTTTAATAACTGTATCACCTAGACAGAAGAAAATTCAACACCTACTGAGGAAAGTATTATTTTGCGGAGACTACGTGAGAAGGTGTTTAAAGCAAAAATAGTTGCAAAAAGGCAAACATTTATTGAAGACTATATTTTGTAACGCCGAATAGTAGTGTACCAACAGTATTGTGCAATGCATAATTATATGTATTGTTTTAATTTAATATATCTAATGAGTTTAATTATATAATATGACAATTTTACATATTATTTATCTCCTGTATATATTTGGTATATTCCAATAATCCGGAAAATCTATCAATCCGTCGGCCCCCCCCCCCCCCCCGTGGTGACTGACGCCTGGTCAATAATCGTGGACATATAATCAGTCAATAATCGCGAGGTCCCTGTATGTAGTTCTTGTGTTAAATATATTTTATAAATATAATACTTTACTTTTCATATGCAATTGTTTACTTTAGAACTATACTGATTCTTAAATTTATACTTATACTATTATGCTTCGAATGGGATTTGAGGAAATATAAGAAAGTTTGTAAAGTTTCAACTATATATCACCCCTTCCACCTGTTCTGATAATACGTTTTAAATTTGAGTTATTAAACATTCGGTTTATTTATTTTACTAAAATTAGGTTTAAAAAATGTTTACCTAACACTAATAAAACCTACGGTTCATCAAAATAAGTAAACAAACCTTACTTTATATGTCTCTAAAAATCATTATTTAGAATTTTTTATATTTGTATATCTACTGTAGCCTCCGCCACAGTAACATATGTAAGTGTTTACAAAATACTCTTCAAAAGCTTAAATCATTCATCATATTCAAAAATTTAAAAAAACATAATAGAATGTACAGCAATGTTTCATTTTTTCAGCAATATGATCTTTCTGTAATCGTACAAGACAATTCAATCCTAGATAATGGATGTTTATCTAAATACACATAGAGTGTTGGACAAAAGTATTCGTACACCGTTTGAAGCAACTTTTTTCAAATTGGTCAGAGTGACTTGAGTTCTTTTGTAAAGTCAGGAATATTAGTTTACTAAATGATGTGTAAAATAACATTTGAAAAAGTTGCAATTGGTCTGAATCGCGAAGAAAATAGTAAAGGTTGCTTTTTACAACTTCTTTATTTGAGACTGTAATGAAAATGTAATAAATACACATCGAAGACTTATGTTAGTTATATACATATTGAAAATTTCATAAAAATCGGTTAACGTTGCTACGAGATACAAACGATTAAAAATGTCGAAAATCACAGTTTTTCGCGACTCTCGACCTACAACTATAGTAAATCTAAGAATCCTTACATCTTTTGATGCTTGTCGCTCGTTTCTGTATCAGCCGAATTCAATGAAAATTTCAGTATGTATAGAACTAGCTAGTTATGGTCTGTTTTCCGAAAGATGATGCTTGGGAGGTAGGCCCGAGTTTTCGCGGTGTTGCCGCGATCGCGAGACACCTACGGCACTTGTGTCTCTCTCACTCTTCGCGTCTTAGCCAATGACGTGCGACCGTCGACGTGAGTACTCGCCTACGATCGTCTGTCTCCATCACACGTATTACAAACCTCTCGAGAAGGACCTACCTGCAATCTCAAGGAGTGGGGACTGCGTACGGCACGTGGCCGTCAATCATCCATTGTCTGGAAATGGCGGAGAATGTTGACGTGACGCAGAACGTTTTCACACGTCAAAAGTTAAAATACATGAATAAGAAAAAGTTTATTTCTTTTGAAAGAATATATTGTACCGAAATATTGAGCAACATATTAAAAGGGAATTAAATTAATACGTAGGTTATTAAACGCTACACGTGGAAATTGCAGGGTAAAGAAGGAAGTTGGTTTACCGAGCGTCTAAGCGAGAGGATTTCGTGCCAAAGTGCTGGAGGTTGGAAAGAGACACACAGTGACAATGAGACCGTCACAACGTCGCACGCAATACGTAGCTCACGTTGGATCCCCGCCAAGCCACGCGCCGAGGCAGGCCATCCTCCAAGGCATCATCTTTCGAAAAACAGACCATAGTTAGTTAAGAACGTTTCTCCCTGGGAGAGGGTTGTTGGTATACCCCTCCGAGGTCCAGCTTGGCTCATGCGCCTTTAGCTATCACATAGTCCCGCAATTGGGACTACCGTGAGCATTACCCGGGGAGTTATTACCCCCGACTTTCCAACCGTCCCAAGTGTTTTAGGCCCGGGCCACATGGAACTGGGGAAGTACTCGTGCGGGGGGTGGAGAATCATTAGGATCGTTCCATCCCTACCTATATAATAAGCTGTGGAGTTGGACGTTGGAGCAACCGATTCTTCGTCTCCAGCAGTGAGTACCAGCTCACACTTTGCTTCACCCACAGACCGAGTCTGTACATATGGGAGATTCATCGTCGTATCGTTATCGCTGAGAGAGCTATATCGCCTACTTCAATCCCCTCTCAGTATCTGCCGACGTCCCGAATATCTCAGGGACAGCCCCTCCCCTGTTTACCCCTTCCAAACTACCACGCCCCGTCCCCAAGGATAAGGAGGGAGCACCGATGCTCCAATAATTTACATAAGGAGGCCTTGCTACCCGGCCTCAAGGAGAGACGTGGTCGGGTTCGCATGATCATGTTACGTCCCGCGTTCCGGTCGTTACTTTATTTATATTTTCGGGTCCTGGCTCTTTTAAGGTGCTAAAGCACGCCCTGTCTAAACTTACCGGTGATGTACGTAATTAGGATATGGAACGGGAGGGATAGGAAATCACTCTCGTTTATAACAACAAGATATATTCTAACAATCAAAATAAAATAAAAGATACAAATAAGTCTTGACATACCAATGGTGATGAGAATGAATGATACGTTCGTGTCGCTGAAGTCGGTTCTATCGGGATTTCGGGTCCTTGAAAGGGCGGAAGACCCGCTGGCGCTCGGAGCCGTGATACAGGGTTTAAGCACTGCGGGATACGTTGTCGCCGTCTCGGACGTTGCACTTCGCGGTCCGGTGTCTTATAAAACTCGTCTGTAGGCCGCGCGTAATCGCAAGGTCGCGTCGCACACGGAAGAGATCTCGTCGCGAAACCCGAACTGAACAGCTGAGTGACCGTTGTCGCTCAGCCCGCTGTCGCGTATAAGAGATTAAAGCGGAGCGCGATTGTCGAAGAGCGAACGAACACGGCGTAGAAGAAAGTCTCACGAGCCGAATCTGTCACGATGTAAATGAGAGCCGGAATACCACTTCCCCGGTTTTGAACAAACCTTTTATAATGTTTTCCCCCCTTCATTTATCGAAGAACGTGGGAGCTATTGGGTAGCAACCAGCTATCGTTCGTCGTGGCGGATTTTAAGATCGCTGACGTTTCTGTCAGCGTTTCGAAGAAGGACAACCTCGCCTGTTGCTTCCACGTGCCGCTGATTTGACGGTTTTCGCTCGCTCTTCGCGTTGCGAAGTAATAGGAGAAAAATATGCAATGGAAAGAGGTAATATTCCTAATCGGATGTAACAATCACATCCCCCGGGAGCCGCGATGAACCATAAATAAATTCATCGCCATTGAATTTAATCTCGTTACAGCGGGATGTTGATTTTAAGATAGTAAAATTCGAATAGAGTACATCGCGGCCACTGATATCTAAATGTCGGACCACCATTGTTTTACGCCCCCCTTCACCCCCCACCCACCGGCCTAATTACCTCAAACCCCCCACCCTCGGAAACACAAGGAACGCGACGCAAATGATAGCCCACCGGACTTGGCCGAAATTCCCCCTAGGAGTGAATATCAGTTTCATCAGGAACTACCACCGCGTTCTGGGTCTTATAAAACGTACTCCTCCCTAGGGTTGATGCTGTCTCTCTCCGACGAACAACGGTATGTTGCAGCGTTTGTCAGGCGCCCCATGGCATAACCCATCGCTAATGTGGTCCAGGGCCATGGTTGTATCGGCACGTACCCGTTTGGGCGAGGCCTAATTATTACAGTGCCATGCTTCACGTCCGGTGCTTCGTCTGATGGACTGCCTTCCGGAATACGCTGGTTACAGGACTCGTTGGGCCAATATCTCGCAAAGTGATGCCCTTCATCCTTCCCAGACTCGGTGTACCAGTATACGCCCTGCTGATTGGTATCGCATCCAGGCGCCTCTCCTCTAAGCTAAACAATGACACAGATAGGACTCCGAAAGAGTACCTTCGGCATTCGGGCCCGAATGATCGATCCTATTATTTGGTTGCTTTTCTCCGTCCCTAAATGGCTACGCACGTGTCCCGTTCAGATTGGTATGGCCTCACGCCCTTAGCTGCTGGTTCCAGTGTCCAACTGTTCTGTCAAGTGTAGCCTCCCGGTACCAACGATGGTATGCCCAATGACTCCCTCCGTCCGGATTCAATAGGTCCGGCAACTCAACTCCATCTTTAAACGGGGACCGAGGGGGGGTTTTTGGCTGGGAATTTAGGTCTAAACTCCCCCATCTCCCCCCTTCACGGATGGTCTTCGTGTCGCGAGTTCATGGCAATCACATGCCCGTCTGACTGGACACTTCCAGTCCGTATCCTGTTTGCCTATCTTTACGCATACGGGACCCCCGTGCGTATTGAACTCAGACACCCCAGGAAAATACTGGCTCTCTATCTCTCTTCTCGGAAGTCTGAGGACGATACTTGTTCTGTTGTCTTCCTCTTCCTTGGCCTCTCTCTTTCTTTTCCTCAGATTAAAAAGTTGTAAAAAGCAATCTTTGCTATTTTATTCGCGATTCTGACCAATTGCAACTTTTTCAATTTTTTTACACATCATTTAGTAAACTAATGTCCCTAACTTCACAAAAGAAATCAAGTCATTTAGACCAATTTTAAAGAAGTTGTTCCGTTTTAAAGGGTATACGAATACCTTTGTCCCCCACTGTGGGTATTTATAATTCAATTTACAGAAACTGGAATCAGGAAATTTCTGTACTCCATTTACGATTCTTATAAGTTCTAAATATAGTAAAAACCCCGTGAAACTTTATTAATTATTTTCTACACAAAATTTTAGACAATCAAAATTTGTATAAATACATAACTTTGCCAGTTATGTACAAAAAACTGCATTATTTTCTTTCGGCTTCGTAGTGTCAAAAGTACATTCGCATAAATTATATCATCATTAGTGTCTACTTAAATGAAATAACAACAGAAAAATAAAAAATAGTTTATCTATAGTCTTTGTATTTAATCGATTTCAGTTGCCATTGTGTGGTGAAACAGCATAGAATGCTTTTAATAAAATACTAACGAGCTTTATTAAATCGAAAAGAAAGATGTTATAATGAACTTTCTGTCACACTAAATTGTGTTTTTAACTTCACGGTATGTGTAACCCTCCGTAGTCAATGTGGGTCATCAACGACCCAAGCAAAATTTCATTTTTCTCGGACTTTCTTCCGAATTTTGTATATTTATCGAAAATAGTTTTAAACACTTTACTTAACGAACGAATGTATAATCTAGTAGAAACTTTGATACGTATCCCAGACTTTTTCAAATATTTCGAAAGCCTAAAACAATAGAAACTTATGCTTAAACATAAACAATTTACATACAGTAGCCGTTTGTTTATTGCATATTTCGGGGTTGTAGAGGGCCAATTCAGGAATTATGCGATATACAGTAAATCCTCGATAAGTGTGCGCCTACTCCTCCACGATAAGTGTGAAGTCGTCATCCCCACCACTGGGGAAGGGGGCCGTGGAACCAGTCAAGCGTATAATTTTTTACCCGGCACACCGCGACGGCTTCCCTTTTACGAGCCGACGACTAAACGAGGGGATCAAATGCAACGATGAAACTTTTTATTTTTGGTTCTTTGTTAACGAAACTTTTACAAACATATTCGTGAGATTTTTCTGATTAAAATGATACCAAACACGATATAATTTGGACTATATTTACTTATAATTTATCCAAATGGATAATGAACGAATATAAACTATTAACACTTTCTACATGAGTAAATATGATCCAAATTATGTCGTATTTGGTATCATTCTAATCAGAAAAATCTCACCAATATACTAGTAAAAGTTTCATTAATAACAAATCAAAAATAAAAAAGTTTCATCGTTGCGTTAGAATTATCTCGCCGATACCCGGGAATGTAATCTTTGTTTGGCTCATGAATGGGAAGTCGTCTCGGCGCGCCGGGCAACAATGTATGCGCTTGAACGACTCAACGGACGAAGCAGGGGAAGGTGCGATGATTAGTCGAAGCGTTCAATCGTCAGTGACTGCCCTGAGAGCTGCCAACGAATTAAATGTAGCTGAATCACCTGCATTCGCACGTATTTTTATTATTGGCCGAAACGGTACACACACAATCGGACTGTGTGGTTGGCTATAATGTAACCATTGGTCGGCGAAAGCGTCGCAGGCGGGCCACGCAACCGAGTCGAGTGGGAAAAGAAGCTTTCTCTCTGTTTTTTACTGGCTTGTCCTTTTCTACGTTCGGAATACTACAAAGGCGAGTGCCGTGGCTTGAGCTTCGGACAAAAAACGTATTCACGAGGATCAGAAGCGTTTCACGCGGTTCACGATTATAGTCCCTGCGCGGATCCGAGTTCGGGACAATAATCGAGAGACCTCTATATTATGTGAAAGACGTTAATAATTCTTGAAATATTTTATATACGAAATGTAAAATATGTCACAAACTGTTAATTTTTTCTCGGCCTATAACAAAATTATTTCTGCTATGTATGGTCCCTCTGATACCATATAATTTTTGTGAATAAACTTTTCTTATATCTATAGAGATAATGAAGATAATTATAGTGATCAACGTTATTGAACCATTTCTTATACTGCACATATGATTGAATAGTAATTTCATTTATTCTTTTTCACTAAAAACAATGTAATCAATAATATGGATAAAATTGTGACGCACAAAATGATTAATAACTGAGTTTGCTTAATTATCTGATTCATGTATAAAAGTGTAGAAAAACATGGGTTACTGGTTGCAGCAAAATACACTAAGGCGCAAAACTGAACGAATGTGACTATTTTTCCAGGAAAATGATATTCATTTATATGCTACTAATACGGAGTAACAGGAAAGGAAGCTGTATATAATTGTACACCTATATATTTCAGTCCAATAGACAATTAATGGTTTAATATTTTATAAGTTTATAAGCTTACATAACTACTTATATTCAATATGAATTAAACATGATACGAAATGTAGTTGATCATAACTGAAAATATCTAAAAACATTGAAACATTTTATGAAAACAATGTTATATACATCGCACCTTCTGTGATGAAATATACGAATTAAACGCGACACCGTATGTATTCCACCCTGGGTATGCTCAGTGCTGGGCCACAAAGTGGGGTACGTGCACGTGTGTGGGAAATACGTGTGAGCCAGAGGCGTTGCCAATATGCAGTAAAAGGGACTCCATTTAACGAAGGGCTATTGTAGTTTGTTTACGGAGTGTAAAAAAATGTTTACCTACGAAATATTAGAACCTATTTTATTAGAATTGACGCAGCGAAAGATACATACATACTAGGACATTATATTTTTGCTGAAAAAATAATCTAATTATAATATTTATATTTATTTTCCATCTTGAATGTACCTGTCCAGTAAGTGATTGCAAGCTTTTTAGGGGAAGTATAGGGTATGGCTTCGAGATGACCTTGAACTCAAAAATTTAGAATCGAGCCAGGACAGCCGTACCATGAAGTAGTGCAAACATAATGACTGTCCAACTCATTCTTTATGGGCTGCAACACGAATACTTAAAGACAAATTTTCAAGTCATTGAATTGGCCGTAATAGGTCCACATTATAGCCAATTCGCTCGTCAGATCTCGCACTGGTGGAACACGTTTTTTTGTGGAGAATACTGAAACATGTTTGTCGCGAAAACTGGCTACATTAAAATTTATGCACTAAAATGATCCGATTCTTCACAGAAACAAAGTATATATATGGAAGTATAATTTATTCCGCTGAATAAAGTTTCAAAAGATTCATAAAGTGTATTGGGTACTTTTATCTTCAATTTTGTTTGCATAAATTAACATATATATTTTCATATTTTGTCGTGTAAACCTTAATGGCAAGGTACTTTATAGAATAGATCATAAAAAAATTAAGTTCAAATTAGCAATTATATGTAGGAGGAGTTCAAGATCGATGTATTACGGATCGATACATAAATACAAAAGCAGTTGTACTTCGATAATTTCTGAAAATTGCATTACTATGTATTTAAATTTTTAATCTCCCTATAGTGATTAAGATCATTAAACTTATCTTAATACTTAATCGTCACACGTCCAACATATACATATAAGTCGGTAATGAAAGACTATCTACAAAAATTATAAGAGGGAATTATATGATTTTATACCCTTTCGATGTCTTATTACATTTTTTTATGAGTGCTGACTTGTCAATAGGAAAACAATGGTAAATAATAGAACTATAATGATAATAACAACAATAATAATAAATTTGAAAATTTTTAATATTTTATGACTGATATGTTTAAAGTGGCAAAAAAAGGGAAGTAAATATTCCAAATTTGTCTAATGTCGTAATTCATTTGTTTATATTGTTGCGTGGACGCGGCATGACTTCCGAATAAATAAAGGCAATATTAATAAAAAGGAAGAATTATTTATTTGGAGAGGAGGAGTACTTGTCTTAACACGTCTTTTCTATTCTATAGGCGTATCACGACTCTGCTCTG
This sequence comes from Dufourea novaeangliae, assembly GCF_001272555.1. Lineage (NCBI taxonomy): Eukaryota > Metazoa > Arthropoda > Insecta > Hymenoptera > Halictidae > Dufourea > Dufourea novaeangliae. The sequence continues at coordinate 28,296 of NW_015373914.1, read as the reverse complement.
TCTCTGTTTTGGCGTTGTTACCAAAACGACGTCGCTAACCTGAAGTCTCTCGCTTTAACATTATACAATACGTGCTACCTATCGGGTAAAACGTGAGACTTCCCCCCTTCTCCTCTTTTAAGACTCAAATACATTTCCAATTTAACATTTAACACTCTATATAACATAAATAATTCTTTTTCATGAAGAAAAAGGCCATTGATTTCGTGGGAATCATTGTTGATAGTAAAATTACCGTGGACCCATCAAAACCAATTTTTTTTTTTTTTTTTTTTTTTTACGTGAGGGAATGCATTTACGCACACCCCCGCCATCCTCCGATGTGGGAGGAGTGGACGGGGGTAGTGTGGGACTCGCCCCCAATAGGGCAAAACCCAGGGGGAATACCCACTAAACCCTCACGGTGGCCGGGCTCGGCGCTATGCGGGCAGGCACCGGGATCTCTGGCGAACACAACCGGTCCCTCCCCAGCGCCAGCTCCGCCAGTTGACGGCGGAGCGCCCTCTCTGTGGTGGGGGAAGCGGAGAGCTCCCCCCCCCCCCCCCGGACCGCGGGTGCCCCAGTCCCGCGATCCCAACAGTCCCTTTTAGTCGCCTCTTACGACAGGCAGGGATTACCGTGGGCGTATTCTATTCCCCGCCACACAGGGAGAGGACCCATCAAAACCAAAAACTAACCTGACATTCGCCCAGACAACATTTTCTGCCCCAGGGAAAACCACGGTTTAAAAACCTGGGGAGGCTAGCGGCCAACAAAACAATCTAACAATTTATAATAACAATAATAATCAATCTTGAGGACTTGCATAACAATTTTCATTGTCTTCAAAAGTATCCGTCCTCAAGGAAAAATACTTCTCTGCTTCGTCAAAGAAATCCTTTTCCATTTTTCCAAACAGTAACTTGTCTTTTTCGACATCTCTGAAAAGAAAAGAGGACAGAAAAACAGCAAGAATTGAACCATTTCTTATACTCACAAACACTCAATCTATTAACAATAACATAAGGTCCTTCCCAAGTAGATTGTAACTTTGGACATTTGCCCTTAACACTGTGAGGTTGATAAAACCACACTAATTCTCCTTCACGGAATAACCTTTCTTTCACTTTAGAATCATGATACTGTTTCAATCTATGAATAGAATCCATCCTATCCTTCAAGTTAGAAGTAAAATTATCAAAATTATTCGTATAGTCACGTGGGAGCCTTCCTTTAGATAAATCCAAAGGTAAAGAAATCTCTCGACCATATAACATCATAGATGGAGATAATTTTAAAGTTTTATGTTGGGCCGATCTGTAAGCCAAGAGAAACAAAGGAACTAATTCATCCCAATCTTTTTGATGATCCGAAACAAACATTGAATGATACTGTAAAATAGTTCTATTTAATGTAGGGGATCTCAGGATGGTTATTATAGAAATAACAGTTTAACAAAAAAGAAAAGATATATATATTTAACACATCAACGCGTGGTCGCGTCTGGGAAGGCACTGCCGTGAAACAGCAAACAGCACGCGCCCGTCTTCAACGGTTTTGTCAAGAACAAAAGACATTCGTCGCTGCGCAACGTCTTGTCAAGAACAAAGACAGTCGTCACTGCGCAACGGTCATCGGTGGCCGCTACAGGCGGCCACGGTTACAGTGGTCTCTCGCACGTATGCGTATATTCGCTTACAACTCGGCTATCCTGTCCTATAGATCGGCCTCGATCTCCGGTACAATATATCTTAACCTAAATAGGAATAAACATCAATATTATACATTTACATATACATATCAAGCAACATTGTTATGCAGACACTATCCACGGCCGTATGTTATTCGCTTCCCAAACTCCCTCATAAGCTCTTTGAGAATTTTGAAACCCTTCGATATCTGCTATTATATATCTATCATTACGCAATTCTTTCATAATTTTATACGGCCCTTTAAACTGTAGCAATAACTTTTTAGATGCTCCCGGTGTACTATTAAAATTACGTATCATTACGAGGTCGCCCTCGTTGTATTTTCTCGGTATTTTTCTCTTGCTATTATAATATTTTTCATTATACGCTTGACTATGTGCGATTTTGCTAGACGCTTGAGCTCGCATTTCCGCTAAATTCTTTCGAGTAGTATTCATTGTTTCGTTTAAATATTCTTTTATTTCGTCTACAACTGTTCCGCGCTGATCTATTCCAAACAATAATCTACTCGGAGTTTCACCCGTACTCTTGCTCACCGTATTATTTAAAGAATACTCTACATTATCCAATAACTTATACCAGTATTTTTCTTCCCGACTATCGGTCAGTTTACTTAAAATGGCTGTCAAAACACGATTAACAGGTTCAACCTGGCCATTCGCTTGTGGGGAGCCCGTAGCAATTAGTACATGTTTTATATTTCGTTTGGCCAGAAAATCACGAAAGTCTTGCGCTGTAAAACAGGAACCCCGGTCCGATACAATTGTTTTAGGCTTACTGTAATTTATAAAATAGTTTGACAGATGCACTATAACCTCCTTGGTCGACGTTGATTTGGTCGGATACAATCGTACATACTTGGTGAACGCATCAACTATCAGAAATATGTGTTTCTTCGCCGAATGTTTCTTATCAACAGGGCCGAAATGATAGATATGCAAAACAGAAAATGGTACGGTATCTTTTGGTATACTATGTAGAACACCTTTTTTTTCCCGATATAGACGAATAGGAAACGCACATTAAACAATTTTTTATGTGAACGTCTATTTTTTGTCTTAGTTTCGGAAACCAATAGCTCTTCAAAATAGTCTCAGCCGTTTTTTCAACACCTAGATGTTCCATTTGATCATGATACTTGAACAAAATGTGTTTCTCCATATTTTCAGGGACATAAAAAAAAAATCATTTCCGCGCTTTCTGTAAATTAACCCATTTGTCATTTCGTAAGATGAATCTTCGCTTTTCTCGAGCTTACTGACTAATTGTTTAATAAAATTATCTTGCGACTGACATACGGCTAAATTGTGTTCAAAAGGATTATCTTCAATAACATGAATCTCAAATGATCTACTAAGTGCGTCAACATGCTTCATTCTGTCGGCTACTCGATGTTCTATTACATAATCGAAATTTTGCAGTTCTAATGCCCACCTTGCAAGTTGGTGGAAACCACAGTTTCAATGAGTTACAATCAGTCACTAGTTTGAAAGAAATACCATGTCAATATATTCTAAACCGTCTGAGTGCATATATTATAGCCAACGTTTCCAACTCGAAACTATGGTACTTGCTTTCCACTTCCGTTGTTCGCTTAGAAAAATATAATACAGGGTGAAATTTTAAATCAGTCTTTTTCTGCACCAAAACAGCACCAAAACCTAAAGAGCTGGCGTCGCAATGTAACTCTGTCAAATCATGTGGACTATAAATAGACAATATAGGAGCTGACGTTAATTTCGATTTCAAGTTTTCGAACGTGTCTAACTCGACTTCTGTAAATTTAAATACAACATCTGTTGTGTAATGCTCGGTTTATAGTTGTTAATTTTAATAGTTTAGTGGACTGTATATGAGTGACATTTGCAAGGAACGAGCCAGGATGGAAACGGATGTCTGGTGACAGCTGTGTGGCAAATAAATGTACACATGTTGGCTTTGTGATTACATTATTGCGTCAATATTGGGTAAAACAATGAGTGAGCCAGAATTCAAAGTATGCATTGAACCAATGAGTTTATTATCTATGACGTGAAGAATGAATGTGTAAACTATGGATGGTGAATCTGACAGTGAGTGACCAACATTAATTGATATTTATAGAAACAATGGATGAGCAGGCTTGAGAATGTGAATACAATAAAAATGAGTTGACGTACACTGGGTAAATCGTGTGAGTTAGGCCATGTGATTCTGTTTAAGTGAATGGCCACACTATGATTGGTTCTGTGGTAATAGAGTCTACGTGTAAGTGAGACTTGAGTGTTTACCGTCCGGATGAGTAACCACTGCGATGATATGTGCAGCGAGGTGGTCGTAAATCACCTCGTGGTCGCAGGTGGTTCGACAATGGCCGATCAGCTCATGATAATTCGGCGTGAGCTGGTCTGTTGGTGAGTTGAGCTACGGTGTTGTATGGAAGACCTCTCGCTCCCCGCCGTGGTCGCGGCCATGGTGGGGAGCGAGAGGGCGTGGAGGGCCATGTCCTCCTTCTGCGAAACTATGGTCTCGCGGAAGGAGGACGACGAGCGGGGTCGGGAGGTAACCGACCCCGCTCGCATGGAGAGGAGGAGGGCGAGACGCGCCGGTGGTCGGCGGCGGGCCGCCGCCCCGGCCGCAGGGGGGCCTGGTGCCCCCTGAGCCCTCCCTCCTCTCGGACGGCCGCGGGGCGACCGGCGTGACGCAGCGACCCCGCACAACAGGCTTCGCCGTGCCCCTGGGCACGCCGCCTGTGCGGGGTCGCGTGGCCCGGGCGTCGGTGCTGCCGCTGGGGCGGTGCGAGGGGGCTTCCCCTTCCTCCACCCCTACCACCTCCCCTCCCATCCTCCCCAGGCCATTCCGTGGCCAGGCATTCCGTCCCAGGCGGCGCACAACTTTTTCGATCCCTGTGGACCGGGGAATAGAGAATACGGCCACGGTAATCCCTGCCTGTCGTAAGAGGCGACTAAAAGAGAGAGGTGGAGACCGCGGGACTGTGGCACCCGCGATCCAACGGAGGGGGGGGTGGGGCTTATTGCCTCCCCCCCCCATTGAGAGGGCGCTCCGCCGTCAACTGGCGGAGCTGGCGCTGGGGAGGTACCGGTTGTGTTCGCCAGAGATCCCGGTGCCTGCCCGCATAGCGCCGAGCCCGGCCACCGTGAGGGTTTAGTGGGTATTCCCCCTGGGCTTTGCCCTATTGGGGGTGAGTCCCACTTCCCCCCGCCCAATCCTCCCACATTGGAGGATGGCGGGGGTGTGCGTAAATGCATTCCCTCACGTAAAAAAAAAAAAAAAAACGGTGTTGTATGGAGTTGTTCTTGTTGAGTAGGTGTTCCGTCACGATATTCACGATTTACAAGATCAGTGTAGATTCATGCACAAAGAGTCACACTAACAGAAAACTGTCGAGTAGTACACGATGCGGTTGATACCACGATCCGAACAAGAGTGAGCGCGAATGAGACGTCGTTTCCGCCAGCTTGTAAGGAAGACGGATGTGACGTATCACTGTTGATGATTGCAATTGGTGCGTTCGCTAAGCGACACGCACGCCACGGGCCGCGATTGGCTCGTGGTGAGCGACGTGCACACCACACGCAGCTATCGGCGCGTGGTGTGTGTGAATCTGCGGTGATGATGCCAACCATTACCGATGCATCGTTCACGGCTGATCGGCTGTTGCATGGTCGGTTCGTTGGTGATCATTGGGAGGTGCTGCCCCCGTCAATTGATTTGTCTCAATATTGAACAACATCCTTCTTTAATAAGTCATATAGTGGCTTAGCAATTATTACAAATCCTTCAATAAATTTTCTGAAATAGGAACACAATCCGAGGAAACTTTGTATCTGATGCACACTTTGTGGTACTGTGACCCGTAACACTGCTTCAAGGCCAGTTTTTGAAGGACTTATACCTTCCGATGAAATGACATATCCTAAATATTCAATTTTCATAAACAGAAACTTCACTTATCTATTCTTAAATCTAACTTATTTTCTACCATAATTTTAAACAAACGCTTAAGAACTGTCAAATGATAATCTAATGTTTCTGTAGCTACCAGAAAGTCATCCATATATACAACCACATCACCTGATCGCACTAGTTCCTGTAATACTTCATTTACGAATCTTTGAAGTTTCGTAGGTGCTGGCTTTAGACCGAAAGGCATTTTGAGATATTCAAATTGACCGAATGGGGTAACAAACGAAGTATACTTTATAGATTTCTCCTCCATATATATGTGATAAAATCCATCTTTTAAATCTGGGATACTGAAATATTTTGTTCTACTTAATACACTTAGCTGATCTTCAATTACCGGTATCGGGTAATTATCTCGTGCAACAGATTTATTTAGGACTCGAAAATCGACGCACATTTTATATTCGCCATTTTTTTTGCGCACAAGGACAATCGGTGAAGCATACTCTGAATTACTAGGACGGATAACATTTCTTTCCAATAGTGAATCTACAATTTCTCTTACATGTTCTTTCTCTACGTAAGAAAGTCGACGCGGAGAAAAATGAAATGGATGCAATTCTTTAACGTTTAACGTTAGCTCGGCCTTAACCTTAGATTCTTATAGACGCGGTGGTGTTGTATCATTTTCCTCAAATAAACTTTGAAACTCTAACTTCTGTGTGTGAGGAATATCGGCAAGGGAGGTGTTTTATTAGATTCAGTTACGTCGATGTTTAACATTTCTGAAACAATGTTCCCTCGCGCACTCGTCGATGGGCCGCAAAGCGTTACATGAAGCAACTCCAAAACGTCTCTCAAAATTACTGCTGTAGACGACATTGTATCATCAGGAACTACGTAAATTAACACATTTTTCCAGCGTATCTGGATTACTTTTGCATTCTCGCGCTATGTGTCCCTTCTCGCCGCATTTGAAACACGTGCCTCGTTCTCGCTGCGGCATTCTACACTCCCTAGATACATGACCATATTTACTGCAATTGTAGCACCGAGTTTTATTTTGTATGGCCGTCGAATCCTTCGATGAAGCAACCTGCTCCCTGTGATGTACACTTCCTGTTGCCGTCTTGTCCCGTGTTGACCACGTGCTCGTTCCAATCCCTCTGGTTTCCATCGCTGGAGTTTTCACTGGTCTGCTCAATGTTTCTCGCAAACTGATGTTTTCGAAAGCATCACGCACCGATGACTTCGAATCAAAGCGATGAAGCCGTGCCTGGTTCCGCAAAGGGACATTGGGAATTCCGTCAATGATGCATTCGACTAACTCTTCTTCATCGACCGAGATGGTATTGGCCCAAATGATTTTGTCGTGGAAATATGTCGCAAAATCCTCACTGACACGCCACAATCTCTCCTCAAACTGTCGCCGTAATTTCAATTTGCTCTGCCGATGATCGAATAGCTTTCCCATTTGTTCCAAGGTCGCTGATACCGTCCACTCAATATGTTCCGGTCGAGACTGGAACCAGTTCAACGCCTTTTCTTTTAGCCGCATTCCCAATCAAATTTTGGCTTCTCTTTCTTCCGGTTGGTACGTACCAATTAACAGTTTTAACTGTTTTTCCCAACTTCTGAAGGAATTGTCCATGCGAGTAAAATTACTGAGCAAGTCACCCACTGACTTGATGCCAATTCTAGCCTGTCTTTCGGATACGTTTTGTGGTTATCCTAGGCGATCCACGCAGAGATTCGTTCTCTCTTTCTGACACACGCAATTCTCTTTCCAGTAATTGCTTCGCTCTCCGCAACCACTCTAGTTCTCTCAACAAGTCCGGATTTGTACCGTTATGACGATCACTTTCCTCCCTTCGCGGCTCTTCGGTGGACGATCCCGCGATTTCTTCCGTCGCGTTGGCACCCTCCATTGTACTGATACCTTACAACGGATTGCTTATTCCGGACGCCTCTAATTCACGTATCCAATCTCCGCTCGGATCACTCTCCTGTAATCGGCAAATCAAATTTGCTTTTTTTCCGGCAGTCGGCAATTCTTACTTCGATAAAATTTCCTTCAGTTGTGCCAGCGTAAATTTATTTAGGTCCATCGTATTCCTGCACGTAATCTTCTCTTGGTAACCCACACTTGGCCATTAGAACACTGTACGACAGATCACACTGCACACACGCTTTGTACGCTGACACTGAGCGTCTTCCGACCACTAATTTTTTCAATTCGCGACACACAGTTAGATCCCACTTCTGAAATTTTGTAGGGGGTGTCAGGATAGTTATTATAGAAATAACAGTTTAACAAAAAAGATAAGATATATATATTTAACACATTAACGCGTGGTCGCGTCTGGGAAGGCACTGCCGTGAAACGGCACGCGCCCGTCTTCAACGGTTTTGTCAAGAACAAAAGACATTCGTCGCTGCGCAACGTCTTGTCAAGAACAAAGACAGTCGTCACTGCGCAACGGTCGTCGGTGGCCGCTACAGGCGGCCACGGTTACAGTGGTCTCTCGCACACATGCGTATATTCGCTTACATTAATCTTTCTTCTAGACCGTCTGATTGAGTATGTAATGGAGTTGTTCTAGTTTTTCTAATGCCTAATAAAACCATAACCCCTTTAAAAATATTTGATTCGAACGTACGGCCTTGATCAGAATGAATTTCTTGAGGGACTCCATGACGACTCACTATATGTGTGATAAAGGCCTCAGCGACTGTTTTTGTTTCATAGTTAGGTAGAGGAATTATTTCGGGCCAACGCATAAAATAATCAGAAACGACTAACATGAAACGATTTCCCAAAAATGATCTAGGAAGGGGTCCTAAAATATGCATAGGTACTCGTTCAAAAGGAAAACCGACATTATAAATTTATAGTAACCCTTTTCCTCGGTCACGTGGTCCTTTCCTAGATATACAAACTACAATAATTACACCATTCTTCTACATCCCTAATATAATTAACCCAGTAAAATTGATTCCTAATCTTAGCTAATGTTTTATTCACGCCGAAATGGCCTACTAAAAGAGAGAGTTATGAGCTTCCTGAAGAATCATATCCTTTTTATCCATTGGTACGATAAGTTGACAAATTATTTTCCGTCCATCAGAAGATTCCCATTTTTTATATAAAAGTCCATTCTTAATCTGAAGAGAATCCCAAATAGAAAAATAAAATTTAATTTCTGGTGACAAAGGTGATAAAGACTCTTTAGAAGGCTGTACAAAAGAGTAGTGCGAATAAATGTAAAACACTCTCACTCTCTTGTGGACGAGGAACAAACGTTTAATAACAGACACTGCTTACTATACACGATTTAAATAAAACAATACTTTAACAATAAACGAATATTACAATGAAGAAGCGTATTGACTTAATTTCCGGCCGCCCGGGTTCAAGAAGAACTTTTACGATCGCTGAATTAGTATAAGAAACGTCAAGGAATGCGTTGTGCTTATCTCGGTGACTAATTAGCGACTGCCGGATTACCGTTGGATTAACGGTAATCCAGTTCGGTTGCCGGGTCAAACAGTCACGTAGGCACCTCGCATGACAACAGCCGGTGAGAGCGACAAGGAACACACTTGTCGCACAAAGACCCGCGTTAGGGCGACAAGGATGGCGTGTTTATCATGCGAGGCGACCTACGGATGGCCCATCGCGGTTCGAGACGCGCGAGCCGGCAATCGCCGAATTCGGTCGACGATTACCGAAGACGCTGCGTACGTGATTCGCGTGTCGCGAGCAACAGCCAGCGCCGCTGAAGTCACTGCGTAATCCCGAACAAGGCATTTTATCAGGCATTTTACTACTCAATATTAGTTTTAAATTAGGATCTTTCTCTTGAGAAGAGATCCAACCCTGAACATCAAACAATTGACATTGTGTACGAAGAACTGTAATCTCTTCAACTTGTGATAGTTTCTCTTTATTCTCAACATTAACACAATGTTTACAACTAATTTCTAAACAAGGTCTCCTAGACAACGCATCAGCATTAGAATGAAATTTTCCGTTTCGATGTACGATCTCAAAATCATATTGTTGAAGACGTCCAATCCACCTTGCTATTTGACCATCTGAGTTTTTAAACGATAGTAACCACCTCAAAGCTGCATGATCTGTTCGTACTATAAATTTCCTTCCATATAAATAATGATAAAAATGTTCTATAGCCTTTATAATTGCTAATAATTCTCGTCTAGTAATGCAATAATTCTTTTCTACTTTATTCAAAGATTTATTGAAATATGCAACTACTCTTTCAATATTATCTTGTACTTGAGATAAAACTGCTCCTATACCAATATTTGAAGCATCTGTATCTAAGATAAAAGATTCATGTGGAGAAGGAAAAGCTAAAATCGGAGTCGAAGTTAAACAATTCTTCAATGATTCGAAAGCTTCTTCTGAACTGCTTCTCCAAACAAATTTCTTATTTTCTGTCAAATCATACAAAGGTCTAGCAATGGCAGAACAATTTTTGACAAACCGTGAGAAATAAGTATATAATCCTAGAAAACTTATAACGTCCGACTTATTTTTTGGTCTTGGCCAGTCTTTGATCGAAGAAATCTTTTCTGGATTTGTTTTAATACCATCTTTGGACACAATATGTCCCAGATATTTTACTTCTTTCTGAAAGAAAGAACATTTCTTTGGGCTAATCAGAAGATTTGCTTTTTGCAACATAGAGAAAACCAAACGTAAATTTTCTAATTCCTCTTTAAACGTCTTTCCAAAAATAATTATATCATCTAAATAGACAAGGCATTTCTTCCATGTCAAATCTTTTAAAACATTGTCCATTAATCTTTCAAAAGTAGCAGGGGCATTACACAAACCAAAAGGCATGACTTTAAATTGCCATAAACCTTCTCCAATAGAAAATGCTGTTTTCTCACGATCTTTCTCTTCAACCTCAATCTGCCAATAACCACTTTGTAAATCTAAGGTTGAAAACCAAGAAGAACCTGCGACAGCATCTAAAGTGTCATCAATTCGAGGTAAAGGGTAAGAATCTTTCTTGGTTCTATTATTAAGTTGGCGATAATCAATACAGAATCTCGTCGAACCATCCTTCTTTTTTACAAGAATAACGGGAGAAGTCCAAGAACTACATGATTTTTCAATAACTCCTTGATCTTTCATTTCCGAATTAATTTTCGTACTTCGTCTTTTCGATGTATTGGAATTCTTCGAGGAGTCTGTTTAATAGGGGTATGATCTCCAGTATCAATTGTATGTTTAACGAGTTTACAACGTCCTATTTGACTCTTATTTCTAGCAAAAACATCTTGGAATGAAATTAAAAATTGTTTAATTTCTTCTTTTTCAGTCTGATTTAAATTAGTTGTATTATTTTCAAACATCAATTCTAAAATTTTACGCAACTCAGGTTTTTTACAAGTATTAACTGTATTATATTTCGTGAGAGAATTACTTCTAATATTTAGAACATTATTTTTGTCGACTTTGATTCCTATATTCTCGTCTTTATGAATTTCTATTCTTTCATTTACTTTTTTTTTAATTTCAGTTTCTATATTCACGTCTTCTATAATACCTAGACTATACAACTTAACACGAGAGAACCATGAACAAATCCTACGCTGTAATAATTAATTAACTTTTAATATATCATAATAGAACGTTAACTCAAATATACTTATTTTATATTAATCCTCTTCATCAAGTATATTCGGCCTTATACATGCCAATTTAAGTTTATTCATATGTACTATTTTAAATTTATTAGATCCTATCCAGTTCTACAGTTAAATTATTGAACATGCGATGGATTTTATAAGGACCTAGCCAACTGCAATCAAACTTAGAAGTCTTTGGCTCTTTAAGTAAATATACTTCATCATCTATTTGAAAGATACGAGGATTAACATTCTTATCATAATAATTTTTACTTCTTTGTTTAGCTTTTTTATGATTCTCTGCTGCAGTAGCTTGAGTGGTGGTAATTTTAGTAAATAATTGGTCTAAATATTGTATGAAAGTCCGTGGTATCTCTTCTTTGGCAAATGCAGAAGGTATTATAGCTTTAACCCCGAAAACCAACTCATGAGGTGTAAATCCCGTAGCTTCATGAACAGATGTGTTATATGAGAACATGCCGAATCTTATCCAGTCATCCCAATCAGATTTATTACAATAATGTTTAAGATAGTCAATAAAAACACGATGTGCTCTTTCGAATGACCCTAAGGATTGAGGATGAAACACTGTGGATGTTATTCTCTGTATTTTGAAAATCTTACAAAAATTTCTCATCACCTGACTGATGAAATTTTTTCCTTGATCTGTATGAATAGTTCTCGGACATCCAAATCTACTAATAAATTGTTCTGCCAAAGCAATAGCAACGGTTACCGAATCAATGCTAGATAAAGGTATGGCATCTGAGTACTTTGTAAGATTGTCCTTGTGTGTTAACAAATATCTATTACCCTTATTCGTTATAGGCAAGGGCCCAACAATGTCCATCTGCACCTTTTCAAAAGCTTGTTTTGGGGTATCCGTGATGCGCATTGGCTGCTTAGTCCTTGCAGAATAAATTTTATTCCTTTGACAAATTGAACAACTTCGCACAAATTCTGCAATTTCTTTCCTCATCCCTGACCAATAAAAATGCTCTCGAATATGCTCATAAAGCTTTAGCATGACTCGGTGAGCACCTATAGTAGACTCATGGTATTCTTTTATAATTTTATTACGTCCTGATTTCAATGGAGTTACAATTTCACCTGTACATATTATGATAATGTACTGTGAATCATTAAAAAATCTGTTTCAGCATACCTTCTACACAACCCCATTCAGAAGTTTCAAAGCTATCAGGTTCCTTTGAAATACTAAAAGTCTTAATACTCAATGAGGTAAAAAGGATTTTAAGAAACTTAAATGAAGATTCGACATGATTGAAATCTAATTTATCTTGGAGAGCATTTTTGAAGAACAGTAGAAACATGGAATATTTATCTCCTGGAAATGCCATACTGTCACCAACATTGATCTGGTACTGATGCACTTGATTTAGCGAGAATTTATTATGATCTAATAGATCCTTAGTGGTTTGAGTAATAAAATTACAAGTGAGTGGCATAAAATGAACTAGATTATTTTTTTGCATAAAGAGATGGTCTTTTACATACAGGATCGTAGGAAAAGTTAGAGGAAGAGCCACATGTCCATCTGCGTTTGTGTGGTTAATTAAAACTCTTCTTTCAGAGGTCTCACACTCTTTTAAATTCAACTTATTTATACATGGCTCTATCAAGAGGTCACATTGCTGAGGATATTCTACGCTGTGTTTGGTCAACAAATACTCTGGCTTCTCGGTCTCAATAACACCACCGGCCTCAACCGTCTATTCACAAGAGGGTCTCCACCCAGGCCCGCAAACCTCTACAAGCACACCATCGGCCGCAACCGTCTTTTCACATAAGGGTCTCCACCCAGGCCCGCAAGCCTCTACAAGCACACCATCGGCCGCAACCGTCTTTTCACATAAGGGTCTCCACCCAGGCCCGCAAGCCTCTACTAGCACACCATCGGCCGCAACCGTCTTTTTAAAAGAGGGTCTCCACCCAGACCTACGCCTGACCATCGTCCCCAAACACTGCGAACCCTGTATGGGTAGTACTTCAAGATCCTCTCTCTCGTTATTTATGACCTCTTTCATTCCGGCTACTGCGTTCCTGCGCGCGAGGAAAGCAGTTGCCACATCTCTTTCATTTTCTAATAGCAAAGTGTCATCGTTTATTTCATGAATTTCAGAATCCAGAGACAGTGTCTTGTTTGCGCAGACAAACACCCTCTCCAGATGCTCCGAATCAGGATTAACAACTGAATTCGCAACTTCAAATGGCAGACGGGTCTCTGACTCAGTAGGGTTACGAGATAGAGCGTCAGCATTAGCGTTAACTCAGCCTGGTTTATACACTACATCGTAATCATATTCCTTCAATTTAATTCGCCATCTCATAATTTTTGACGTGGGATCGTTAGCATTGTGTAACCAGCTCAATGGTCGGTGATCAGTTACGAGTGTGAATTTATGACCATATAAATATGGTCGAAAATGATCTACCGCAAATAACACTGCTAACAGTTCCTTTTCTATCGTAGAATAATTACTCTCAGCATCATTTAACGTCCTAGAGGCATAAGCGATTGGCAAATCTTTACCTACTATTCCCTGACTTAATATAGCACGTATAGCGAAATTAAAAGCGTCAGTAGTTACTATAAAGGGTTCTGTAAATTTTGGAAATTGGAGAAGCGGTTCTGTACAAATAATATCTCTTAATTTTTCAAGGCGGCTTGAGACTCTTTCTTCCAAAAAAAGGGAACATCTTTCTTTAACATGTATGTAAGAGGTTTTGCTATTTTGGCCATATCCTGAATAAATTTCCTATAATACCCTACTAAACCTAAAAACTGTTTAATATTTCTTTTTGTTTTTGGCACGGGAAAATCTTTAACGGCCTTTACTTTATTAGGATCTGGTTTTACACCATCTTTTGTGATTATATGACCTAGATACACTAATTCTTGTTTAAGAAAATGACATTTTTCCGGTTGTAATAGTAACCCAGCTGTTTATAGCCGAACCAAAAGAGTCCTCAGTTTACGAGAGTGGTCTTCCAATGAGTCAGCATACAAAACAATGTCATCCATGTACACAAAAAGTTCTATACCCTGCAACCCGGAAAGTACTAAATCCATTACCCTTTGAAAGGTAGCAGGGGCATTCTACAACCCAAATGGCATCCTATTAAACTCATAATGGCCATATGGGGTGGAAAAAGCAGTTTTTGCCTTGGATATAGGGTCCATTTGAATTTGATGAAAACCGGAAGCTAAGTCAAGTGTGCTGAAATACTTCGCGCCTCCAAGCTGGTCCAATATGTCCGTTATATTAGGGAGAGGATACGAATCACTAATGGTCTTGTCATTCAATTTACGGTAATCGATTACCATTCGCTAGCGTGGCTTACCACTAGAATCGGCCTTCTTAGGAACAATCCACACTGGTGAATTGTAAGGGGAAATAGATGGTTCTATAGTATTATTTTGTAAAAAGGCTTCCACCTGGGTTTGTATTTCGCCCTTGTGTACAGATGGGAAACGGTACTGCTTTGTATTAACTGGCATTTCATCCACAGTTGTTATTGTATGCTAAGTTGCATTAGAAGAACCTTTTTTTTTTTTTTTTTACGTGAGGGAATGCATTTACGCACACACCCGCCATCCTCCAATGTGGGAGGAGTGGGGCGGGGGTAGTGTGGGACTCACCCCCAATAGGGCGAGGCCCAGGGGGAATACCCACTAAATCCTCGCGGTGGCCGGGCTCGGCGCTATGCGGGGAGGCACCGGGATCTCTTGCGAACACAACCGGTACCTCCCCAGCGCCCTCTCCGCCAGTGGACGGCGGAGAGCCCCCTCTGTGGTGGGGGAAACGAGAGCTCCCCCCCCACCGGACCGCGGGTGCCACAGTCCCGCGATCCCAACAGTCCCTTTTAGTCGCCTCTTACGACAGGCAGGGATTACCGTGGGCGTATTCTGTCCCCCGCCACAGAGGGGAAAAAAGAGAGCGCACCGCCGGGAGGAACAAGCGTCCCCCCCGGCGGCGGCATCGACGCGGGCACATCCACGTGCCCGGCGCCCCCGCAACAGGCAGGCGGGCCCAGGAGCCCGACCCCGCCAATCGTGCGGGGTCGCCGCGTCACGCCGGTCGCCCAGCGACCGGCCGAGAGGAGGGAGGGCTCAGGGGGCACCAGACCCCCCCGCAGCCGGGGCAGCGGCCCGCCGCCGACCCCCGGCGCGTCTCGCCCTCCTCCTCACGATCCGAGCGGGTTCGGTTAACTCCCGACCCCGCTCGTCGTCCTCCTTCCGCGAGACCACGGTCTCGCAGAAGGAAGACACCGCCTTCCACGACCCCTCGCTCACCACCATGGCAGCGACTACGGCAGGGAGCGAGAGGTCCCACCCGACCGCCAATCGGAGTGCCCGCCTCTCCCCGGAGAAGGCCAGACACTCCTCCAGTGCATGTTGCGCGGAGTCGAGCTCTGCGCCGCACTGGTGGCAGCCAGGCGTCTCCTCCGCCCCAACCTTCAGCAGGTACTCCCCGAAACAACCATGTCCGGAGAGCACCTGCGTCAGGCGGTACGTCAACCGGCCGTGGCGGCGGTCCATCCATGCATCAAACACGGGTAGGACCGCCCCCACGGCCCGCTGTCGAGCGGCGCCGCTGACCACCAGCTGGCGCCGCCACGCCTCCCTGGCGAGCCGACCAAAAGCTCGCCTTCACCCCCCGACCGCCTCGGGCGGCGCGTCGATGGCCTCCCGGCGGTGTGCCTGCCGACGCCGATTGACCTCGGCGTCGACCACCGCCTGGAGTTTGAACGGCACGACCCGCGCCAGGACGACCGCCGCCTCCTGCGACAGG
>NW_015373914.1:9122-10228 GCF_001272555.1 Dufourea novaeangliae | reverse complement strand
CCGCCGCCACGGAGCCCAGCGCGTCCCCCGCCCAATCCGGGCGATCGAGGACGCGGTACGGCTCCGCAGCGACCGCCAACCCCACCACAAGCTCGGCCAGGCTATGTAGGAACAAGTCCTGAGCCCGGGCCGAGTGGTTGAGGTTGGCCAGGAGGATCCGAGCGGGGGGCATGAACACTACGCCGTGTCCATGGCCTCCCCCCGGCCGGATCCTCCCTCCTCAACGACCGGCACTTGCGCCAGCCGCTCCTCACGCGGCTGCCCAGCAGCCGCGCCCGGCGTCACCGCCGCACCCCCGCCCTGCACCGCCGTGGCCCCGCCCTTCACCGCCGCCCCTGTGCCCGGCACCGGCTCAGCCCCGCCCCGTCTGCCCCTCCGCGACGGCGGAGGCGCGCAGCCCTTTCCCCCCAACCGGTGCCCGGCCGGCCGACCAAGGTCGGTACAGACCGGGCACCTGGGGGCCTCAGCACACTCCCGGGCCACGTGTCCGGTGCCCCCGCAGGAGTAGCACCGTCCGCCACGGTCCGCATCACACGGACATCCGCGACGGACGTGCCCCTCCTCCAGGCATCGGAAGCACCGGAGCGGCCGGGCCGCAAGCGCCTCTACCCGCGCTGACGATCAGCCGACCAGCAGCCGGCCGGCGGCCGCCAGCCTCCTTGCCGCGGCCACAGGGCACCCGGCCCACACCCCGCCGAGGCCGGATCAATTGCGTATAATGACGCCGACCCGAACCTCGGCAGCGGTGCAGCCCCCGGCCGCAGCAACCGCCCCCGCCACAGCCTCCGCGGTGACTGACTCGTCCAGGCCCGTCAACCGCACCTCGGCGGTTTTGACGGGCATACTGACGCGCACATCAGTCCCGCGGAACACCTCCTCGAGGCGTCGCGCGAGGGCGTCCGCCCGGGCAGCCCCCTCCGGCCCCGGGACCTCCAATATCGAGGCCCCGGTCTGGCCCTTGCGGTAGCGGAGGTCCGCAATACCGACGTCCTCCAAGCGGACGCCGGCCTTTGCCCTCTGCAAGACCTCCGCATAAGAGGTCGAGCTGCCCGGAGCGACCGTGAGCGCCACCGCGGCCCTCTTAGGGGCACGCGGCGGACGCCCAG
>NW_015373914.1:4049-8298 GCF_001272555.1 Dufourea novaeangliae | reverse complement strand
GGGACCGGGGCCCCCGCCGCCACAACCTCGCCCCCCGCCGCCGGGGACGTCCGCCGGGCCTCCCTCCGCGCGGACAGCGCCTCCACTACAGCGAGCCGGGCGCGGAGTTCGCACACCTCCCGCTCCAGCTCGCTCTACTTTAGAAGAACCTAACCTATCCGGTGGTAAATAAAACTGATACGGGAATTCCCTAAGAACTTCCAGCATACTGATTTTTACACTCTCATTCAAATGACTTAATTCAAGGGTGTTGCGAATAAAGATTGCCAAGTAAAATAAACGTTACAAGAAGTGGGTGGAGTGTAGCAGCCCACTTCGCAAAAGTGCCGATCGGGAACGGAATTGAGCACACGTGGTCATGAATAGCGAGGATGTAAGGTTAGGTTTGAACTTTCGTACGCACTTACATAACGGTGGCTTTATTTTCCTTTACGGTTCGTCCGATTAACAAAACAGTGACCTCGTGAAGGCTTAGTACTAGCCTGTGGAGGTTATAACAGTATATGCGGTGCGTGCACACGTGTTACTTTCGCGCCAGCACAAACGAGAAAGAAAGTGTACGAGTGTGGCTTGCTCGCCAACACCGCGAAAAGAAAAGAAAACGGATTAATACTTGCTCGCCTGCACAAACGAGAAGTAACCCCGAACACGCGTGGCCAACTCGCCAGCACAAACGAGTAGCTAAAGCACGCGTGGCTTATTCGACGGCACGACCGAGGAGCAGACACACGTCCGTCCACTTCGATAGCCCGTACGAGGAGAAGGAAATGTGGTATAACTTGCTCGCCAGCACAAACGAGAAGTTAAATGAACACGCATGGCCAACTCGTCAGCACAAACGAGTAGCTAAAGCACGCGTGGCTTATTCGACGGCACGACCGAGGAGCAGACACACGTCCGTCCAGTTCGATAGCCCGTACGAGAAGAAGGAAGTTCGCACAATTCGGCAAAAGCATGGCGGTTGGGGAGCGGAAGACGGTGCGCGACACCACGCGCGAATCCATTACACCTGTCAGCCATCGACAGTTAGCCGATTAGGCTTGTTGCGCATAGATGGTGTGACACGCGTCAGCACGCGCTACGACGCGATCCGCTCGCGCCGTGGAACGGGAACCGTCATCCTCTCCCCTGTCGAAACTTCTACAGAATCCCGAACAAAGGGCCTGTATTAACCGATCTAGTCGCAAAGCATGATCCTTTGGCTGGGGCCACTGATGCCAGAATCGTGGGATTTTCGCGCGAGCGCTTACCCTCTCCATGCCTCCCGTGGGTATTTTACACAAGCATATTCTAGCCTGTCCGTGAGCTCTGCCCCCACTACGTCCTACTCCGCGACTCACCAACACAAGCGTTTTCTACCTCTGTCCGTGTGCGCTCTGCTTCGGGTGTTCTCGGCAAAAGTCTACATCACGCGTTTACGACGCGACGGCCGAGTGGCCCAAGCCAGGTCAAAATCCCGTATCCCAAGCAATCTAAACGCCGAGAGTCGAGAGAAGCATGAATTCTCTAACGCCCTCATGACGAGGACCCCGTCCATAACCCCGTTCGAATCCCGATGCGACGCTTTTACTTTTTATTTTTAATTATTGTGTAATTTTAGTTTGTAATTTGCCAGTAAAATAAAAGGATCAAAAATATTAATTTAAGAAGCATTTTACAAAAATGGGAGATGTATTTATTACTCTTTAATATTTAAACTTTATAATACACAAATACATATTCTCTTATATATACTATAGGCAAATTATTCTTACAATTAGATGTTACCTTCATTCTAACTATTGCAGTACATACATATGAAAACATTGGAAGAAAAATCCATTACATTAATATGTTACGTACAGTAAAATGAAAGCTTGGAAGATATTAATTTCAGAAACGCTTCATTGTCATATTCGGTAGTAGTACTATTATTCCAATTGCGGTTTAAACTATGTGCATATGTACTTCTTTTCAGATATAGAAAAGTAAAGGACCGACGCCGAGAGCAGAATGATTTCTCTCACACGCTCGTTCATGATGAAGAGCCTGTTCGTATCCCGATGCGACCGTTTTAGTTTTTATTTTTAATTATTGTATAATTTCACTTTGTAATATGTCAGTAAAATAACAGCTTCGAAGATATTAATTTGAGAAGCATTTTCAAAATTCGATTTTTGTATTAATGATATATTTCGCGTTTCTGAGAACCGTTGCAGTAGGTCCACGCACATGTGATGTTAGTAGTCCTTTACTTTTCTATGTCTGAAAAGAAGTATACACATAGTGTGAACCGCAATTGGAATAATAGTACTACTACCGAATATGACCATGACGCGCGTATATGAGCAGGTACTTAGGGTGAGACGTATCTGACCGCAACGCGGGCAACCCTATCGTAAATGGAGGCAATAACGAGACTGCACGGTGGCTCATTGTAACACATAATTTGGAAATGTCTTTATTACCGGAAAGTAGGACGGTATTGAATTCTTAGAAACCATTTTAACGTAAAGGGACTTTGAATTAGGTGCAATTATACGCGCGCCGAATACATTATTGTCCGATTATTTCAAAAGGGGTTGTTAGGAATTTCCCAGATTTTGAAAGAAGCATTTTAGCCGCCCAAAGAAATTAATATACCGTGAGTAAAGAAAGTCCATATTGAGGACGGAACACTTGTGACATTATTTACAGGACAAAAAGAAAAGACGATGTGTTGTATGTACATGCATATTATCCATGCTCACCGACATCAAATCAACAAAATGCATATGCGTGGACCAGCTTAACAAAAAAATCTGATTTTGAAAATGCTTCTCAAATTAATATCTTCCAAGCTTTCATTTTACTGTACGTAACATATTAATGTGATGGATTTTTCTTCCAATGTTTTCATATGTATGTACTGTAATACTTAGAATGAAGGTAACATCTAATTGTACGAATAATTTGTGTATACATAAGAGAATATGTATTTGTGTAATATAAAATTTAAATATTGAAGAGGAATAAATACATCTCCCATTTTTTTAAAATGCTTCTTGAATCAATATCTTCGAAGTTTTTATTTTACTGACATATTACAAAATGAAATTATGCAATAATTAAAAATAAAAAGTAAAACCGTCGCATCGGGATTCGAACGGGGTTTCGGACGGGGTTTCGGACGGGGTCTTCATCATGAACGCGTGAGAGAAATCATGCAGCTCTCCGCGTTTAGGACGTAAATTTTAGGTTGCTTGGGATTTGGGATTTTTGACCTGGCTTGGGCCACTCGGCCGTCACGTTGTAAACGCGTGACGTAGGCTTTTGCCGAGAACACCCGAAGCAGAGCGCACACGGACAGAGGTAGAAAACGCTTGTGTTGGTGAGTCGCCGAGTAGGACGTAGTGGGGGCAGAGCTCACACGGACAGGCTAGATATGCTTGTGTAAAATACCCACGTGAGGCATGGAGAGGGTAAGCGCTCGCGCGGTTTACCCACGATTCTGGCTCACTGCCCCGCTCGTCCTTACGCGCTCACTTAAAAAGGACGAAAAGAAAAAGGATAGACAGAGTGAAAAGAAAGACAGACGACGTAGGGGAGGAAACCGAAAATGCCGGGAAACCCGGGAGGAAGTGTCGAAATGGTAAAAAGGAGAAATCAAGGGTACAACAAGGACCGACACTTCTTTTCTTTTGTTTTTAAAGTCAACCTTTTGATTTGTAAAATTAGAATTACCCTGATTGATATTACGATTAAGGAGGAAACAATTCGATGAAAAATGTCCAATTTTTCCACACGTCCAACATGTAATTTCTTTATTTTTATTTTCTCGATTATTTTGAAAATTATGGAAATGTGAGAAATTATTTTGTGATTTCGAAGTTTGAAAATTACTCCGATTATTTGACTTTTGTCGATAAAAATTATTTCGGAAGCTTTCCCGTTGAAAAGAAGGTTCTGTGTCAAGGACATAATCTTTATAGAATTCTAAGCGAGGGTTGTAACCTTCTTTGAAACTTTGGTTATACAGGGTGTTCGACAACCAGTGGGAAAAAATTTAGGGGGTGATTCATTGAGGCAAAATAAGACGAAAATCAAGAATAACGAAATTGCGAAAAATGCTTCGTTTATTAGTTATAAGCGTTCAAAAATTGACCCAAATCATGGCAATCCGCGCGCACGGAGTGTCAGCGGATCACGGCTCATCAGGGGCGTACAGTCACTTTAAAGACTCAACGACGTGCAGCAAAAGTCGGTAGAACAGCTGTTTACTTACCCCGTA
>NW_015373914.1:0-2572 GCF_001272555.1 Dufourea novaeangliae | reverse complement strand
GCCCGGGCCACGCGACCCCGCACAGGCGGCGTGCCCAGGGGCACGGCGAAGCCTGTTGTGCGGGGTCGCTGCGTCACGCCGGTCGCCCCGCAACCGGCCGAGAGGAGGGAGGGCTCAGGGGGCACCAGGCCCCCCTGCGGCCGGGGCGGCGGCCCACCACCGACCGCCGGCGCGCCTCGCCCTCCTCCTCTATATGCGAGCGGGGTCGGTTACCTCCCGACCCGCTCGTCGTCCTCCTTCCGCGAGACCATAGTCTCGCAGAAGGAGGACATGGCCCTCCACGCCCTCTCGCTCCCCACCATGGCCGCGACCACGGCGGGGAGCGAGAGGTCCCACCCGACTGCCAGTCGGAGTGCCCGCCTCTCCGAGGAGAAGGCAGGGCACTCCTCCAGTGCGTGCTGCGCGGAGTCGAGATCCGCGCCGCACTGGTGGCAGCCGGGCGTCGCCTCCGCCCCTACCTTTCGCAGGTACTCTCCGAAGCACCCGTGCCCGGAGAGCACCTGCGTCAGGCGATAAGACAGCCGGCCGTGGCGGCGATCCAGCCAGTCATCGAAGACCGGCAGGATCGCCCCCACAGCCCGCTGTCGGGTGGCGCCGCTCTCGACCAGCTGGCGCCACCACTCCTCCCGGGCGAGCCGACCAGCGGCTCGCCTCCACATTTCGACCGTCTCTGGCGGCGGGTCGTTCCCGTTCCGGCGGTGAGCCAGCCGACGTCGGTAGACGTCGGCATCGACCACCGCCTGGAACTCAAAAGGAACGACCCGCGCGAGGACGACCGCCGCCTCATGGGATAGGGTGCGGTATCCGCGGGCGATCCTGACGGCCATCCGGCGCTGCAGGCTTCTCAAGAGCTGCCTGCCGCGCCGGCACGTCGCCAGGTTCGGCGCCCATACGGGAGACCCGTAGAGCGCCATCGCCCGCACCACACCCGTATAGAGTCGGCGGACGGCCTCCTCCGGACCCCCGAGGTTAGGCAGTAGGCGACCCAGCAGGGTCGCCACCGCCTCCACCCGGGGGACGAGACGGTCGAAATGCCCCTCCCACCTCCAGCGGCCGTCCAGGTCGAGGCCGAGATATTTCAATCGGTCCCCGACCTGGACAGTCGCATCGCCTACTCGGATCCAGGCCTGGGGGGGTCGCCGGGACAGAGGTAGCCCGTGAAACAGGACTACCTCCGTCTTGGCCGGCGAGATCCCCAATCCCAAGGCCTGGATCCTTTTGGCGATAAGCGCCACCGCCACCTCCACCATACGGCTGGCCCTGGTCACGTCCCTCCCAACACCGATGATGAGCGTGTCGTCCGCATAGCAGACGACACGCACACCGGGTGGGAGGGGCCCGCACAACACCGAGTTGTACCCCAGGTTCCACAGAAGTGGGCCCAATACGGACCCCTGGGGCACCCCTCGGCTGACCCTTCGTCGTACCATAGTACCCCCACGACGGGGGTACTCTACCTCTCTGTCCGCGAGATAATCCCGGATAACGGCCTGCAGATACGGGGGCACTCCGTGTTCACGGAGCGCCCCGCGTATCGCATCCCAGCGGAGGGTGTTGAAGGCGTTGGCTATATCAAGGCTTACAGCCAACGCCACCCCCCCCCGGGAGACCGCCAGCTCCGCGACGGCACGGACGCGCTCGATAGCATCGAGCGTCGACCGGCCCCCGCGGAAACCAAACTGGCAGTCGGCCAGTCCAGGACCACTCGCGGACAGCCCCCTCGAGAGGCGGGTAGCGAGCACATGCTCAAAAAGCTTACCCGCCTCGTCGAGGAGGCATATCGGACGGTACGCCGAAGGGTCATCGGCGGGCTTGCCCTTTTTCGGGATCAGGGCCAGCCGTCCCCGCTTCCATGCGAGCGGGACCCGCCCAGACCTCAGGCAGCCGTCCAGCAGCCGCCTGAGTCTGGGCCCGAGGACGCGCAGGGCCAAGCGCAGCGCCCTTCCGGGGATGCCGTCCGGTCCCGGGGCCTTGCACCGGCCACCGAGACGCGCGACGGCCCCCGCGAGCTCCTCCTCATCGACCCCCATGTCGGCGGACCAGGTAAACTGGGCCGCCGGCTCGAGCGGTCGGCAGCCCTCCTCCGGATCGTCCGGAAAGAGGGCGCCGACCACACGCTCGAGTACAGGGGGGTCGAGACTCTCGGTGACCGGGGGGGCGGCGGGCCGCACACGTCCAAGGACGATGCGGTACGGCCGCCCCCACGGGTCACCGTCCAGAGTCCGGAGGAGGTCGCTCCAGGCGCCGGCCTTGTCTCTCTTAATGGCCGCTTGGGCCTCCTGGTCCGGGGCATGGCGGCGTCGCACGCCGCCGTCATTGCCTCCCGGAACCAATCGGCCTCCCGATCCACATCCGCAACCGGTCCCACTGGGATCTCCGGCCAGGACGCGGCGAGGGCGGCGGCCATTAGCGCGTCCTCCTCCATACGCTTGAGCGCCCAGCGGCGCGGCGGCGCGCGGGCGGCGTGGGGGTGGTCCTGGGGGGTGGCGGAAACATCCATCGTGGATGTTGGTCGCTGAGCGTTTCCACCTCCTCCGCCACCCTCCACCCCGTCACGATGCGCGCGGCGGCG
>NW_015373913.1:291945-309752 GCF_001272555.1 Dufourea novaeangliae | reverse complement strand
TAAAAAGTCTCGGCGGGCCGCAACCTATGTATTGGCGGGCCGCGTGTTTGACATGCCTGCTCTGCGCGACCACTCAGCCACAATAGCTCATCTTTTACGTCCAGGCCCTGCTGAGAAGGGACTGTAACGTTTATTTAAACCAGTGACGACTAGTGATGGGTAACCGAGCTGAGCTGTTCGAGCTTGTTCGAACGAAATGATACTACGAGCTTGTTCGAGCTACTCGATGTTTTATTCATACGTTACGTCGCGATACGAATTCTATGTTATTAAATATAGTCCGATTTATGTCGGGTTTGGACTTCTTTTCATCAAGAGAATCTCCTAGATTTATTCATAAGATTTTTAAAAAAGTACACTGAAAGGAGTAAAAGTTTAAATTTTTATTCGTGGGTGATTTATTCCGTGTGTTACATTGTAACCCGAGGGTCCGAGGGTCGGTTGCCGGCGGCCAGATAACATCTCTACGCGCCGAGACTTCGGGTCGCCGCTCGACGTCGCCAGAGCCTCGGGTCTCCCCTGAGATCATAAATCTGTCACCCGAGCTCGTTCGAGTAGCTCGAACGAGCTTTGTGATTTTCCCCTACTACTCGAACACGTTCGAACAGCTCGGTTACCCATCACTAGTGACGACCTTTTTTCTCAACTAATGACCTGCGACCCAAGTTAATAGAAAAATGTACGCCTACGACATCGCCCATAGGACGCGGTTCTGATTGTGAGTTTTCTCCGAAATCATTGCAGATATTGCCTTCATTTTTTTTTAAATCAAATGGTACACCGCGACTGAGTATTTGCGCGCTGGGGTACTATCATGCTGAAATCATATCTTCCTTCTAAATGTCTAATTAAATAGTACATGTATTACCAAACGAATAGCTAGAAGAGCATGATTTTAAACAGAATCGCATAGCTTAAAATACTTATCTCTGAACGTAGTTAGAATTTAATTTAATTATTCATCATAACTCTTCTACTACACATGCAGAATAAAAAATGTAAAAAGAATAAAACGCCATTCCATTTTAAAAAATTAATGAGGGCTCCTTTGTCTCTCTAGCAGCCGCCCCAGAAAAATGTATCACACACCAAATGATCATCTCTCTTGTCCCATTTCAATGAAAAAACGTGAAGTCGATATCTGCAGTGATTTTAAAGAAAACAGTTGGTAACACTTTGTACGGCCCACCCGATATAAACACGATTTCTTTAAAGGGTTATGCCTACCTGCGAGCTCGAAAAAAGACATGTACTTTCGGAATTTATTTTTAAAAAACTTGAACACTTTTCTAAACATACGTCATTGTATTCGAAAGTGTACATTTTAATGCCTACCAGCGATCTCCCGGCGGCGTTTTTATTTTAGGCGTTTTGCGGTGACCACTATAACTTCGAGTTCGCCTATTTGAAATAAAAAATCCGAGAAAATTTAGTTAATATATTAAATTATCTACTGCCCAATTGTTCATTATCCTGAAAAATTAATTTACTAAAATAAAAACTACGCAATGAAATACAAAAAGCCACGATCAGGCACTAGATTTTTATGTATAGAATGAGTCCACGAAAGTTGAATCAGTTCGGTGCAGCTGTTCTCGAGATATTTTGGTCACCGATTTAGAAAATGTGGTTTTGAAAAAAACACGTTTAAAATTTGAAGTCAGGTTTACAACCGAATCAATACAAATTTTTTATATATATATAGTTATTCTTCGTATTACGGCTTCATATAGCTTTATATATTTACTAACACAACCATAAATTTCATTGGGGCACAGTATTCATGACTTACGCACCCCTAGGAAGGGATTCAACCACTTTATATCTGCTCCGAAACTTCCAAAACCGTACACTTTAAACGGGCGTAACTCCGCCAATTTTGGTCGAATCAACTTCAAACTTTCACACAATATTTCTAAAATGATGTACTGTGAGAAAATACTAAAACCCAAAAATCGATTTTTTTTCAAAATTTATAGGTAGGCATAACCTCGCATTTTATGATACAAAAATTTTGTCTTTAGCAATTAAGAACCATTTGCAGAACAATAAATGATTTTTATCAGTTTTACCGTTCTTTCCGGCAGTTGATTCTGGGTCATTCCCCACCAAACGAATTATTTTTGCCCCCGGCGTGCTTACTAGTCTAGTCGAATTAAATATGAGTCGTGAAAAAAAACTGAATAGGTGTATTTTAGGAATGGGGATCTGTTAAAGGTAACAAATGATTTGCAATAATAAACAACTGAGAACGGTATAACCGTAAAAATCACTATCTTTTTTTACTTATCGGTGTATATCTTGGAACTGAGCGGACATGGAGGAAAATATTTAATACAAAAGTTATAGGCTTATTCTTGCGCGAATATGAAAAAAGAAATTCTACCCTACGTTCATATGGAACCAAGATACGATTTTTTATTTTTAAATTCACATCTCAGAGGCATCTCAATATTAATAGTTGAAATTTCAAATTTGCAAGCATTATAGATGAAGGTTTAAAGTTTATGATACATTTGGTTTTACATGAATTAATTTAATTGTCTCGTAGAAATAGAATCTCGATAAATAATCTATGATATATTAGGTCATGTTCAAAATAAAATATGATGTACTTCACATGAAATTCAGAAAATACAAAATATATACTAGCCATTAAAGTATACAATTTTTATTTCTTTACGTAAAATTATTTTATTTTAACTAAAACGCGAAAATAATAACAAAAATTTCATTTAAAACAATTGTGGTCTGTAAAACTCTTCTATTTTATAAAAAACAGTACTGAGACGGGTACGGGGCCTGTTGATACTGTTTTTAGACTTCATTGAAGTACGTGGAAGTTCACCGTCTTTATTTTCTCACAGCGGAGTTAGTTTTAATGCTTCCATTTTAAGAGTCAGCTTATCTTCAGGTGAAATTTCAAGGAACGCGATCATATTGTCTTTTATTTTTTACCTTCAACACACCGGGTGAAATTTGCAAATGAAAAATTTGTTTATAATTTTCTACGTTATCAAAACGATTTTACACCTACAAAAATATTATTCCAATAGACGGTATCTTCTAGATTAAAAGAATCGAAGAATGAACTCGATACGATAAATAATTTCCAAGGTAAAAATTTTTAAGTACATCATTGCGTGTACTCTGCGACGCAAGAGTCCTCGACTGACAATGAGTCCGTTTGTATTCCATTTCAACGGGAGACAGAAAGACAGGCCATATTTGTCGGGGGACAATTGTCATAGGTGTGCACGTGTCTTCGAAGTTGAGAACACGAGAAATTGTCGGCGGGCAGTCGAAATTCCGTCCGCGGGCCGTCCCCGGGCATCAAAGGACTGCCGGCGGACAAGGTCCGCCGACAAAAGTCGTAGGTGTAGACGGCCCCCAAAATAGCTTTGCAGGATAAAAAACTCTTTCTATTAAGGATATTGAGAAAACTTTCAGACAAAAGAAACTGGAGCATGATTACAAATCTTTATAGAATTAAAAAAATCAATACCCTACTTTAAGGCTTTATTACTGCAAAATGGAAACGAATCGGACATAACAACAAACACATTTTGCTCCATTGAAGATCCCCTATCACCTTTTAAAATAGTGAAATGTATACCTGACGTATTTTGTATTTTAGTTGTTACGTCACCTATCCACTATGCGTAAAATTTTTAGAAAGTGTGTTAAAAAGAAAACTAGGTATTAATATCGTATGGAAAAGATGTCAATTTATCAAACGTATAACATTTCTTTCGTTTCTCTCGATTAGTTGGCGCAATAGCTCTCACTACATTAGAGATCATCTAATTGTTTTGAGCAGTATATTGATAACTGTGAATTTTATTCATTTGTTTTTCCGTCTCCCGTTCACCGCAAATGAATATCCCACGTATTATGCAGCACTCTGTATACTCTAAGAAGAAGCAGAGGCAGGGAAAAACGAAAAGTGTGTTTCGACAAAAGTTACAAGCTGAAAGGAATGGATGTCCAATATATGATTTCCCAGAATCTCCGGTTAAGCCAATCGTGAAAGGACAGATCAACCGAGAATCTTCTACGAAAATAATCTTTCGACGACTCGATCTCGGATTGATACTCCCCCGAGGGATCGCTTTGTGAGAGATTTCTTGCTCGTTGTCCCGTTCTACGATCGCGCTTTGTCAAAAATCCCGTGAGAAGTCCTCTAGGGTGTTTACGATCGCGCTCGCTTTGCGACACCTTAGAAGAGCCAATCTACTTGAACGTTTCTTCAGATGGGGCCTTTATGAACTGCTATTAACGAGCGAAGTCGGTTGGAACTCGGATGTGTAAAGTATTTATGCAGTATACAGGCACGTGTGAGTATTCGAACGGGAATATATTCGCAATTGCAAATTCCTGTAATTATTTCGAAAACGTATCCGCCAAGAAAGGATTAATATAACCACTATACTTATAGTACTTTTGTTACCTGTAATACGTCTTTCAATGAAGTAGAATGTTTCTAACATGGATATATTAAGTTGTAACATATAAAATGTCCAAATGTTTCAATACTGTTATATCACTTAAACGCTTAATGAATTTGTACCGTATGTTCTGCAAGTTGCGTGGCTCTGCTGCAACTAAACTTTCAAATCTGCATTTCTCAGTTTCTGCCCAGATTTATCCCGCTCTTCATTTTTAAGGTTGGTATCGCCAAAAGAAAATTTAGATGTCCAACGATGAATAGTGCATTCGTTAGCACTACCCTTCAAAAATGCTATATTAATATCACATGCAGCTTTGGCAGTAGAACAATCGAGTTTAGACACGTACAAAAAGATGACTCGAGTTTCGTGTGTATTCATTGTACCGTTGCAACAAGAATACTGAAGAATGTCTAACATTATTTCAAACAAAAGAGCGTAGGTCGATATTCAATTTTATGTAAACCATACTGCAGGCAAACGATATATTTCTTGATATAATCTAGGTGAAGAATTTAAAGCGTTCATACGGACATTCCATTGCTACTACCTAACATATATCGTTTAACTTTGGTCATATATGTATACAGATATTACATATGTACACTTTTTCCACATAAACTGTAGAATATTCTTAAAATATTTACTACACACAGTGATTCGCGAGAAAGAGAATACCTAAACATCTTTGTTAGGATTGAAGATAGGAGAACATGTTAAAGAAAAAAGTGGTACTGTTCAAGGAAGCGAGTATGATGATATAAACGAATCTTCTGATTGTCCTTATTTTAAAGTTTTTTTAGAGGCCATTGAAGCGACACCATTTATGTACAGTGGCGAACAGAAGTATTGGCACAGGAGGTATGACTATACATAATGTTAAATAAATATAAAAAGAACGCAGTTTCTTGTTTAATCCTTTTTTCAAATATAAGTCTGGAGTCCGAAGTTCAAATATATTACAAGTCATAAAAGTTAAATAGACCTGTAACAAAGAAAAAAAATAAAAACCACATCGTGGCTCGTTTTCAGCGGAACAAAAGTATTGGCACATCTACGTTTTTTTAAAAAAATTTATTATATTGTAAGATCTAATATTTGGTAAACCTTTTCTTCTAATAACTTCTTTTAATCGATTAGGCATTGAATTCACTAATTTTTTCGTTATCTCTGACCCTATTTTATGCCATTCTTCTAAAATTGCTTGTTTTAACTGTTGTTTATTCACAATATGGTGTTTTTTTAATCTTCGAGCTAATTCGTTCCAAATATGCTCGATAGGATTTAAATTCGGTGACTGTGGTGGAGTGGGTAACGTATGAGGTGTGCTAAAAACTATCCATTGTCGAACAATATAGGCGGTGTGCTTAGGGTCATGATCTTGTTGGAAGTAATAGTCGTTTCTGAGATATAATTTATTCACGCTTTTTTCAAGATTCTGTTTTAAAACGTTTAAATAAACATATTTATCCATTATAGTATCAATAAACACAAGCTCTCCTAGGCCAGAAGAGCTCATGCACCCCCATACTAGCACACCGCCACCTCCATGTTTAACCGTTTTACTGGTGTTCCTTTCATTTAATTCTGTGTTACATTGCCGTCATACTTTAACTTACCCATCCGATTGATAAATATTAAATTTGCTTTCATCCGAAAATAAAATTTTGTCCCAAAAGTTTAAATTTTTATTTACATACATTTTTGAAAATTCTAATCTTTTTATTCTGTTCGTCTTACTAATGAGCGGTTTCTTTCTTGCGATTCTTGAATTATATCCGGCAGCTCTAAGAGTTCTACGGATAGTTATCGGATGAACTTTTATATTATTTTCATTTTCTAATTGTGCTGCTACTTCTGAAGAGGTAGTAGTAGGATTTTTCTTTATTGTCTTAATAATTTTTCGCTTCTCTCTAACGGTCAATTTTTGTGGCCGGCCACTTCTATCAGAATTTCTTAAATTTTCCGTGTTAGAAAATCGTTTAACGACACTTCTTATCGTAAAACGACTTCTATTTACTATTTTTGCAATAGCTGAGTAAGACTTTCCTTCTTTTGATAAATTC
The DNA here is from genome assembly GCF_001272555.1 of Dufourea novaeangliae. NCBI lineage: Eukaryota > Metazoa > Arthropoda > Insecta > Hymenoptera > Halictidae > Dufourea > Dufourea novaeangliae. The sequence continues at coordinate 303,238 of NW_015373913.1, read as the reverse complement.
AATATTATTTTCCTTTCAGAAATTGTTGTCTCCTGCGATTTGCGACCCATTTTTGTGCGTTTTTGATTTTACAACAATACTGGCAACAATTCATGAACACCAGTAGTTTAGATAAATGAACATCAAACTGAATCGTGGAACATTCGCGGGCATGACAGTCGTATAAACATTCGAAATATTTATTTCAAAATTCCCTAGAAACATGAAATTTTTATGTGTGCCAATACTTTTGTTCCGTTGCAAACGAGCCATGATATGGTTTTTATTTTTTTTCTTTGTTATAGATCTATTTAACTTTTATGACTTGTAATATATTTGAACTTCGGACTCCAGACTTACATTTGAAAAAAGGATTAAACAAGAAATTGCGTTCTTTTCATATTTATTTAACATTATGTATAGAAATACCTTCTGTGCCAATACTTTTGTTCGCCTCTGTACTTCTGACCTCATAGCGTAGTAGCTCATATCAAGACGTGTTCAACGATATTGAATACTATGACCTTCAAATAGCCTTGAACTTATAAATCTAGTTTGACTGTTCCGTCCGATCAACGAAAACATTGATGAGCGAAACTTCTTCAGCTATTAGTTTTTATTAATAGTTATAACGCGTGTGCCGTTAACGGAAGGTGAAATGTAAATGTCATCGAATTACAGTGATCCCTCGTTGAATGCGACACGTACAACGGCGTCATTCCCACCACGAGGGGGTCCGCCTCTAGAATCAATAAAAACAGAATAAACAGAAGGTAATAAGAGGCTCGGCTTCGGTTAAAAAAACAAATTTATGAGGGGTTGTAAACCTTACCATGAAGTGTTTTGCGCCTTACCATGAATGCTCCGAAGCGGACCCGAGTACGTCGCACTCATCGAGACATTACGGTATTGCCGTAGTCCATCAATTTTTCAATATACTTTTAACAATGCGTTACTCAAAGGTGGGGAAGATCGATCTTATTTACCATAAAATTGTTAGTCCAAGATCATTTCAAAGTCACAGTATCCTATATCATTGAACTCGCCTTGATATCAGCCACTATGCTATAAAGTCAAACATGTATAGTGCCATTTAAAAAATCATCGATGACCTTCAAAAAACCGTGAAGATAAGAATGCTTTCCTCTCAACATTTTCCCCTATCTTCAATCCGAGCGGAGACAATTAGATGTTCTGTTTCTCGTGAACCATCCTATATTGTGCTGTCTGTGCATACATATACCAATTATGAATGTATTACCCCTCATATACACACTTTCTCATACCAGAGCACCCTTTCCTATTCGTTCGATAATTAAAGGTGAAAAGAAGCAGCGATCTTCGCCGCGATTAATCGACAGAATCTCTGTCCATGGCGCGCATCATCAGACCCGCCTGTCCATTATTAGAATTAACGGATGAATGCACAGGGGAATTCAGTTCGAGTAACAGAGAGGAGCAAATTCACCTGGGTTCAGGTCCGGGGAAGCCGGCGACGGGTGCCGATCAATTAACTAATGATCGCTAATTAACGTTCCCCCAGGACGGTAATACCCGATAACGCGGGCTCGACGCACCAGCCTTACGTTAACCATCGTTCGTGGAGCCGGAACAATCTTGGCGAAGACCTTAGTTTGAGTTTAACCCTGGCTCAGCGCCGTGCTGAGTAATCAAACAATTACGAGAAGAGGAGGGGGGGGGGGGAAAGGGGGTGGTGGTGGTGGCGAAGCTGGCGTTGTCGGTGGTGGAAGGCTTCAACCATCGTCGAACCACCCCGAAATTCGGGGGAGAATGGACGAAACGAAGGGCGAAATCGGACTGGAAGGAGATAGCGCGAGTCGAATTCGAAACCCGCGCACGAAGACAGCGATTTCAGCAAAATAATGCTTTCCAGTCGATATTATCGTGGGCTGGAATTCGGTAGCTACGCGGAATACGGTCTAATTGACTGTTAAACGATCGCGGCTGAGAAAATCGGTTGTCATCCCCCTCCAACAAGATCGCCCCATTCCGTATGCGGATAGGTTTCCGCTTTTGCTCTGTTTGGGTATGACGACAGCGAGGTCGTTCTAGTCGCGTAACAGTAACAGGGTGGGAAAGGTGATGTTATCAGGTGACCCATCGGTCAAACCAAATTTTTCTGTGTGGAGACAGGTCGGAAATTTGAAGATGTCCTTCGTTTTTTTAAATGGAAGTAGCATAAATGAACCAATTACGGACAATGGATTAGTGACTCCGCGGGCTTGTTGTTATTAAGGTATAATAAGAAACTATTAATGATTGTCTTTTTCGTGCCCTCTAGTCGGTTCTTTTTTCTCGGTATCTTCTAAAAAAATTGGGTATGAAGTAATTAAGAATTAATGAAATACTGAACGAACGAAAAAAAAGTGGACGCCATCATCGCAGCAAATATTAAAAACAATTTGAGATCGATTGAGAATGTTAGTGAATTACGCACGAGAATTACAATCGCGTGCGGAAGAGTAACGGACGAAATATCGAGTAATAACGAAATGGAATTTTTAACCAAATTGGAAAGCTATGTTCTCAAAAATGGTCGACACGTTGACAAAGAATTCTTAAATGATTTTTGTTATTACAAATTAAATACTGGTAAGTGTAAATTAATCTCATTCATTTACAGTGTCTAGAATGATCCTTAATTTTTAATATTTGTCACGATGTTGGCATTTCCTCCACAACTGTAACATTTGGTCAAAAATTGAGTGATTTCATTCGAGCTAGCCAATGACACACGATTCACGTTCACTTGACTTCTTGGGGTATCATTAATTTATGCCATTCTACTGCATTCAATTACCTTATGTTGCACACCGTTGAGTTTGTCTTAATAAATTATATCGTGTTATAAATAAAATCATGGGTATAGTATTCCACATAAAAAAATTAAGTTGATTTTGAAAACTCCCCGCTATCATAATGGATCCCTCCATATGGAACAACTTTTTTCAGAATATTTTTTACATATCTTCAACGTATCAGCTGACCAGACTGTACAATTGAGATTCTACTGTATTAGATGGCATTCAGTAGCTAGTTCAGAAGGTCAATCTAAAGTGTTTGTAACGACAGACTTTGGAGTGGATCAGAATTCACATAACATTGGTACTTTTCATTATTGTTAGATACCTACTCAATTATTGGAGTTTTAATTGAAAAACCATGTTTCAAAAGCTTTTAAAATGAGTGTCGAAGCGTTTGCTCGCAAAATTTGAGACGAAAACGATCTACATATTTAGAAAAGTGTATGTGGTGAGACACAATGCGCGAAAGGTGAAGCTAATAAGCCATGAAGCCCGCGTCCAGTTGCAGCTAATCCAAGGACAGAAATGGCCACCAGCCTGCCTTTACGGCTCGTAAAACTCCCGAAAGAGGCAGGAAGGAAAACGACAGCCGAGAAAATATTCGCACGAAATTGAAAACTCGACGACATGCATATTCATGCTAGCAGCTTTAATATATGTTTTACGGCCTCCGGTCCGTACTGTTCCTTGCTTTTTCTATTCCCACCGTTCGGTTCTTGTCTTCTTCTCATGTGACCCCTGACGATCCTTTTTCTGACAGCTTCCAGTATCTCTTATACACGCCAACCAGCCAGAGGGCTCTATACCGTGACTCCTTTGGACGTTCATTGCTATAGACTGTGTCGCGCATACCGTACGAGTGAGTTAACAGAAATTAGAGTTACCATAGATGTTGAATACTCTGAGAAATTTATGTATTTCGACGAATATATCTTGTATAGCAGGATAAAATAATGTGCACTACACCCTAAAAACTTTGGTAGATTTCTTGGTCTATATTCACATACAAATTATAGTACAATAGCGTTTTGATGAAAAGTATAATATTAAAAACTTGAATACAAATTATTTTTACACTTTTCATTCCCACGTTCGTGGACCAAAGGCAAATACAGTATTAACCAATTAAGGGCCAGTGGTACGTTAACGTGACATTCGTCTGTAATTTTTGTCAATCAATTTACATTATTGAATTCTATTATTTAACATTGTGGCTATGAAAGGGAATTCCAGGCACTTACTTGATAACTTTATCGTCACTATCTCTTCTTCCACCTAGGAACGTAATATTGTAAAGAATACAAAAACCTTACACATAAAAATTGTATTACTTCACTGCTTGGACCGTAATGAGTTAAGATGTATAGACACTAGGACTCATCTTATCGACAATACTATCTATTTTTCTTCTCGACAAAATTAAACTGATATATTACGTATTGTAGTTTAGATATGTGTCTTGAGTGCATTCATAGCTGTTCAAATATTATGCTTTGGGTGATTGAACAAATCTTCTAATTTCACATTGATCAAATTTCATATTCGTTTTTAAGTAATATAATAGGGGGCTGTCCTTGACTTTTTATCACATGACTTCTGGTAGGTAAAACACACAGTGATATTGTTTTAAAATGACTTGACACATGCTTCAGCGTAAATATAGTTTTACTCTAATATTATAAGTAAGCTGTAAATGTTTATATAATGTTAGGGTTTTAGAAACTCGTTTTCTTTATAGCAATGGGGATAAAATGACAATTTACATTTTCTATCAAAAAATTTACTGGTTGAATTAGATAGAAATTTTGTTAAACTTTTAGTAAAATTTTCATAATACTGCATTCTACACATTCATATACGGGTCATTCTACGCAAAATCGGACACTTTTAGGAGCACCATTTTGGGTTTTATTCAAATTTGGATATATTGTAGTCCTTAACGATATATAACCGTATCTTGTAGGATTTTTGAAAATTTTGAAAACTGTTGATTTTACAGCTGTTTGAAATTTGGGGTCAACCTGTGTTCAATAAATCATAACTATTGAACTAACAAACTGATCAAAATGAGCTTTATGGGTACTTAGAGTGGAGACATAAGAGTACCAAATAAAAATGATTTCAGTTACAAAAAAAAATATTTTTTAACCATTTATTTTGCAATTGTTTTAAAGAAAAGTAATTTTATAATTACTATTATAAAGTAATCTATATAAGTAAAGTAGTCCAGTAGTCCTACTGGACCCAATTAAAAAATTGGAGAAAAATTAAAAATGTAGTCCTATTTGTCCTCTTTATGGACAAAGTTTAACAAATGTGGAGACTTTAAAATTGGCCAAACGAAAATTGATCGAAGTTAACGCTGCGTCGAAGCCGATCGACTCGAACGGCCGAGCCGTACCGGCTAGCCCAGTACTACACGGCTTGACTAGTGGAACCGGTAGAATTCGATACAGCACTCACTTCAATTAATTTTCATACGGCCAATTTTAAAGTGTCCATATTTGTGAAGACATGTCCATAAAGAGGATAAATAGCGCAATAGTCTCATTTTTGTTTCAAAAGTTTAAACAGTTCCCTGGTATAAAAACAGGGCATTTATTTAGAACAATCGCAAAATAGTTAAAAAATATTTCTTTTTAACAGAAATAATTTTTATTTGGTACACTTATGTCTCCACTGTAAGTACGCACAAAGCTAAGTTTGATCAGTTTGTTAGTTCAATAGTTATGAACAATAGGTTATTGAAGAAAGATTGATCCTAAATTTCAAACAGCTGTAAAACCAACAATTAAAAAAAATTTTCAAAAATCCGTCGAGATATGTTTACATGTCGCTAAAGACTACAACATATCCAAATTTGAATAAAATCCGAAATGGTGCTCCAAAAAGTATCCAATTTCGCATGGAATGACCCATACGCCATAAATACACAAAATCTACATATTTGTATACACTCCCAATCGTAAGTATTAGAATACCTGCTGTTATGAAGAAAATGTGATAATGGTATTATAAAAGCTGCAATTTTCACTGAAATTTGTACTTCACACTATTATAGTATATTCTACTGCGATAAAAATAATTTACGTGATAATAATTAGCGTAGAAAACCTTGATTCATAAATCAAAGCCTTTCATGTGAATTAATTGTTATGATTAGACAGCGGATATTGATGCAAATTTACAATTTTTTAAACTAATCCTTTTCGATACTATGTGTTTTAATACGTTAAGAATAATGCATCAATAATATTAAATTTTATTAGAATGTTTATTTTGCTACGTTTTGCGAGCCAGGGGCGCTATAAATGCATAAACATCCGCTGTCTACTTATGATTAACCACTGTGGGGTTAACCACTATAATCTTGCTACTTCTCTCGCACAAGTTCGGATAGTTAATGATCCAAGATGTCTTTGCAAAAATAATGATCCATACATTGATCGTACTGTTTGGCAATGGCTTCTGTTTGAAACTCAAAGAACGAACCCAATTCAACTACTCCCTAATGTAAAATTGCAACTTCTGGATACTATGACCATTGTACTCATCAAACCCAATGGCAAAGAGTGTCCATGTATTCTATTATTTCCAAAATGCTGTCATTTAAATGTATAAACTACATGTATATATTTACTCTCATTGCATGGCAAATATATCTGTTATGAGATTTGAATACTTCAATGAAAAAAATTTATTGATATACATGAACACCCAATACGATTTTCCATAAAAGTTGATAGATTTCGAATATTTTTCAATACATCGAAGATGCTCGAGCAGCGACGATAATTTCAAAATGTTAATTGGCACCGTGAACCCCGGGTCGATGTTATCGCGACATCGATAGAGCAGTCGAAACAGTGGAAAGGTAGTGAAAATGAAAGAGGAACGAAGGGGGCGGCGTGCATCTCTCGAAAGCAGATTTTAATCGAGCGTCAAGCCGGGACAACGAATTTACGATCCGGCATGGCTCTTTAGCAACTCGATTTAAGGCCGTTCGACGAACCAAACGATACGGTAATTAACATAAAGTATTATTAACGATTCTATCGTTGACGGTTCTCTTTTTTATGCCGAAGCTCTTTTTCCACGGTTTATGCGCCCATTAGATTTTACGATCGAACCAAAAAATAGCCGAACGACGGTGCGTAGGGGGTCCCACCCTTTCTCTTTCTTTTCACTGCCCTTTCTACCTTTTCCTCCTGTCTTTTCTCGATCAGTTCATGCACTTTATGTTATGCAGGGATCTCAATACGTTGGCACACTTTCAAGCGCTTCACGAATATAGGATCTCGACGAATTAACGTTTTGTTATTATTTATAAAATGATTTCCTGTGGGACCGTGCGAGATATACTACTAATTGAACACTTTATAACCAGTATATTCTACTATCCGAACGTACTATTTTCTTAAAACAGAATGTGTTTACTTTTAACTAATTGACAAATTTGTACATACACATTGAATTTTAAGTAATTCTGTTCATAAGTGTTTAGGCTGGAACTGAAAAAAAAGTGAAATATAAATCACTAACATAATGTAAATCCGTGATATTGAAGAAAGTACGGTTATTGGTATTGAAAATATTTCTAGAAAAACTTCTCAAAACTTGAAGAATTATAAAAAAGCAGTGGGGCATTCTATATCTTTTTAGTACTAAATGTTCTAAGCTTATGTCAACTTGAACTGCATGTTTAAATCCGCATTACATGTTGAAACATCCAAATTATTTCCCTGATTTCATGTTCACAATTTCTAATCCGTGTTATAATTCTACGGTTGACACGATTTCGAAGAACGTGTACATATTTACGAATTATTATTACTTTCCAATTCTTTCTGTCCATTTGCATAATTTCACGAAAAAGAACATTAATATCTTCCTACATTAGTAAATGTAATTGTATTGAAATTGTGTTTATTGCGAGATCAAAGTATATGCAATTTTATAGAAAAAAATTATTATTACGTATTATGATTTACTGACTTTTCAGGAATTCGTAGATACGACTTGTCAATTGAGTAAGTCAAATATTAGATATACCACCAATAAGTAATCTAGTGTGCTTTTTTCAATAAGTTAGTGATATAATGTGTCTGAGATGTCATTGTAAAGTAGTGAGAAATGTAGAGGTGTACGTACTATTAAGGTAACTCAAGCCTTCGGTTTTCTTAGAAGTATACTAACGAATGAGTAAACAAACGAAATACTAACGTTTGTTAGAATAATGGAAAACTTTAAATCCTTTATATGCATTATATGCACATAGGTATTTAGATGATACATTATTATATTAATGAACTAATGGCACATCTTTCTAATACTTGTGATACCTAACGTATTATGTAGTGGCAGTTTTCTTCCAAATCATTGGTTTTTACCATTTAATAATTCCTACAAATCCTTTAACACTAAAATTACCAACGTTAAATATATATTACATCAAATGGTATAATATACATACAATACAAGATAAAATAATATAGTATCATGTAAAATGTATAATCAACTTAAAGTCATAGACAAAAGCACCTTTATGGTTTCAGTAAGTGTAATACAAAAACTTCGATATCCGTCATTTCGACAGGTTCAGTTGTTCTAGCGTTAAATATTAAATTCGACAGAAAACAGTGGCTTATTCATTGGTCAAACTAATGATTGTTGAAGATGCTTTGAATCGTGTTTAACCGGATCATCTTGCGCAAAATTAATAAAACCACGATTAAAAAAACAATCTGTACTCGACATACATATGGAATTATTTTTTGCCAGCGTGAACCGATTGAAAAAGTTCACACGCGAAGCTGTACGCTCGAATTAATTCCGTTTAAGCTTGGATGCAGTGGTTTCCACAGCTCACTGTGCCAGCCTCGTTGTCCACTTCGTTTTCGATTCCAACTATCAGCAGGTGGGCATACCTGACAGCTGTACGACTCGACATCCGTTCACGGTATTATTACCGTTCACAAAAATACGCGCGAAGAGATCGACGCGGAATTAGCTGTCCGATATTAATTAACATTCAATCTAATTACGACCTTGACCGTCATCTGCTCGGTATTCGAAACTATCGAACGTTTATCCGAAAATTTCAAAAGCCTGTAGAACTTAATTAACGGGGTTAGATTAATTTGACGAGCTAGATGTTGGGACGCTTGTTCTCTTATGCATAGAAATATGAGACCTTTTGAGGGGAGAACAGTTGGCTGACCTTTCCTTCGTATTTCATGTATACGATAACACTGAAAAAACTTTCTACGGTTTCCTATTAACGACAACTTCCATGCAAATTCTGACTGCTATTTGAGAAATATTCTTTGCATGAAAAGAAAGTTTACTTTACCTAGTCTCTGTAGACGGTCTCATTTTCTATTTACCTGAATGCTACATTACGGGTACACAGCTTTATGTTAGTGATGGAAAGAACAAATGCGACTCGTGTTTATTTGTAACTACACTCCCAGACAAAAAGATAGCACAAGCGTTCTATCTTTAATTTCTCCTGTTAAGATTATACTAGCGTGAAAACTCTGAGTTATATGTAAAACGTACCTTCCACGAGTATGTGAACATAACATAGATTGATTTTACTGCAGTGAGTTCTCCTAGTTGGAAGAGAAACATATAATTCGAGGCAGACAAAATGATAGCACATTTGAAAAGTAAAGATATATATTTCATATAACACAACTATATGTTTCATATAACAAAAGTTTACATATTTCTTATAACAATATATGTACAAAACTATATTTTTCTAATAATGTGTAGAATCTCCTTTGTTTTCTATGACTTCCACCATCCTTTTAGGTAAAGAATTGTATACATCTTTAATGTTTGTTTGTGCTAAATTTTCCCATTCGGTCGTAATGCAAGTTTTTAATTCATTTATATTTGAAAATTGTCGGCCTTCAGCATACACTGCTTGCGAAAGCATTGCCCAGCAATTTTCGATGATATTAAGGTCGGGTGACCCTTCCGGTCATTGAATAGTGGAAATATTCTCCTTTAAAAAATATTCCTTAACAATTTTAGCAGTATGTACTACAGCATTATCTTGCTGGAATATATATGGCATAACAGCAATGCGTTCTGCGTATGTATAAATTTGATTTTTTATTAATTCGAGATAACGGACGCTATTCATTGAGCCCTGAATAAACTTAATTTCTGTTTTTCCTTTATATCTGATACCAGCCCAGATCATTACTCCACCTCCATGCATTTGACGTCGAATTTTTGTTAATGGTTGTTTACGAATATCACGATGATAATACGTACATCCGTCTGGGCCATCAAGGTTGAACCTTTTCTCATCCGTAAAGATTACTTTTCTCCAAGTCTTTTTCCAATGTATATGTTCTCTTGCAAATAACAAACGTGCCTCCTTATGTCTTGCGTTTAATGAAGGTTTTGCCACTATTCTAGACCGATTTATAATGTGACTAGTCTGGAGTACACGACGAACATTTTGTATATTTGTTTTAATTTCAGCTTTCTTAGCGATCTCCCCCGCAGTGGCACAAGAATTGGAAGCAGCACGTATTATTGCTCGTGTATCGCGTTCAGATAATGCCGCTGGCCTTCCTGTACTTTTCTTCTTTCCGTATGCACTTGTATCTTGCAGTAAATTATATATAACTTTTCGACCGCGATTAACTTCTTTTGCAATTTGAGTAATAGACAACTTTTGTTTCCTCAAAGCTAAAATTGTGCTAATTTCGCTTTCACTCAGCTTTTTGCCACGACCCATTATGATAGCGTTATAACAAAGCTCTAGACGCACATTGTACGTAATAACTCTGTGCAAGCTCACGAAACACTGAAGAATATGTAAACACAGTTCAAGTGTGCTATCATTTTGTCTGCGTCGAATATTATGTTTCTCTTCCAACTAAGAGAATTCACTGAAGTAAAGTCAATCTATGTTATGTTTATATACTCGTAGAAGGTACGTTTTACATATAACTCAGAGTTTTCAAGCTAGCACAATCTTAACACGAGAAATTAAAGATAGCACGCGTGTGCTATCTTTTTGTCTGGGAGTGTATATGATTTTTTATTTTCCTATTTATTTTCCTAAAGGTTCCTAAATCCAGTAGTGTAAATTAAACTGTACCTACCTACTTACAGTTATTTTACAGTTATTATAAAATTATTGAATTATTTGTTCGAACCTCTAATTGTAATTACAAGTCTCCACGGTTAAATGGTTTGTCGGTCGACAAGTTAATCACAGTGAATCCTCGATTATACAAACTGATCAGCTGATGTATTGTACAGATAATATAACCGTACGGTAATATTCTCATGCAAAAATAATGATTTAATGTACAATATTCATATACGTACAAAATTTTACAAAAAATATAATTATTCTATTCAATCTTCACTCCTCGCGATTATTGACTCTTTGTTAATATGCGATTATTGTCCAGACGTCATCCCCACCACTGGAGGGCGGCGGGGGGGGGGGGGGC
>NW_015373913.1:192538-291440 GCF_001272555.1 Dufourea novaeangliae | reverse complement strand
CGCAGCCGAGTCGAGTCGGAAAAGAAGCTTTCTCTCTGTTTTTCACTGGCTTGTCCTTTTCTACGTTCTGGATACTACAAAGGCGAGTTGCCGAAGCTCGAGCATCGAGCAAAAAACGTATTCACGGGGGTTAGAAGCGTTTCGCGTAGTCCACGATTATCGTCCCCTCGCGGACCCGAGTTAGGGACGATAATCGAGAGGACTCTGTATAATAATTCAGTTTTAAGAATTGTGTTTGTAATGCTTGTTTGTAATATTTGAAAAATATTGTTCCAATTATATCGAAGCTCCATTGCATCAAGTTTAAAGACAGTTTCCTGGGACAAAGCAAGTACTGATTTTAACCCACGAAAACCTAACAGACTTTTCCTGTAACAGCCTAACAGCATTTTCATGAAGACTATAAAAACGTAAATTCATATTCAATTTGATATAAATGTCACATTTCTTCGAACGTGCGTGAATTTCCATTGATGTAATTATACATACGTATGTATATATATATATATATATATATATATATACATATACATATATATACATGTATCGACGGTCTTCCATTGGCGTTTGCAAATCGGTAGGAACATGCACGCTGAATTATTCAGGGGGAGACCGGCTCTGATATCGCAGGTAGAACGCAGTAGCGTCCGACGTCTTCCCGGGACATCAGCGTGGAAAGATTGGGACGGGGGACAGGGGGGAAGCGAAGAGAAGGCTGAGGAAAACGGCAGACACGGAGGTGAGGTCAAGATTGTCGCGAGCCTCCTGCGCAACGCGGGTAAGAACGAGAAATTCCGATTTACATATTTATTCCACGATGAAGATCCACCGGATAGACGGAAAATGTCGTGACGCATTATCGAGACTCCTTCGTGGGAAAAATTTCCGATCAACCCTTCCGTGACCGAGCTATCCTCATCTATCGAACCATCATCTTCGATGGAGCTACCTGGACCCATCATATACGAATCTGTCAGTGAAAGATCTATGAATTCCAGAATGATTTTGATGGTATCAATTCCCTCACCTTTTAACAGCCAGGGTTGAGCTATAAAAGAACAACTGTTAAATTTTGGCCATTCACCGTAACACAAGCAACATATATAGCAAAACTAGGTACATACAAACGTAATATGCCCTGTCCGACAAAACGCCTCATTACACCGCCTGTGAATGACACGTTCGAATCTGCCTCAGTTTCCCGTAATCGGTGGTAAAGTGTAACCATCATTATGTACTATGTCTTTTAAAAAAATATATAAAAATTTGTATCTTCGGTCTCTGAATAATTTGCGGTGAGTACTAGGTAAATAAATTCAAGTTTCTTCATTTTCGTAGGTACTATTTCATTTTTTGCTAATTCTATTGTTCGTATGTTCTGTTAAAAATCTTGTGATATTTCATTAAGAATAATATAAAATAGTGACTTATTTATGTAGAGTCGTTTTGTTGGATGGATAAGGCATTTTACCCAAGTATTGTTAGAAAATGCCCCATCTAAGATTAAAAAAAAATAGTTATACATATTCTGCTACTTATTGTAACGTTTTGGTCATAATTAACATGTCATTATAATAATTAGTATATTGTTATAGTATATACATGTATTTCCGATGATATCTCTGACAACAGAGAGTGATACTTTAATCATATGTAGTACACAAAATTCATTAAAAAAGAAAATTGATTCGTCTTTTAAAGTCGAAAATTTCGAATAGCGAATAAAAAGATAACAAATGAACCAATAACATCCATTAAACGTATTTTAACGGTCGTTTCACGGCGGAAGGTTTTTCGGGGCCATTCGTTAGCAACGTTTCTGCAAAATTACATCGAACGGTCGCGTAATCCTTTTTGACGCAGGATCAAATCCTCCTCGAAATTTCGATAACCAGTCACGGTGTTTGTCGAGGCATCGTCGTCATCATCGTCGTCCCGATAAGATCTCGTTCCCGCGAGCAGTTCGTAAGGCGCGCAACGGTAAATTCTGTCGCTCGCGGAAGCCCCGTGGACCCCTCCTCTTCGTCGCGGAAACCCTTCTCGAGGTAGCCGCGCCAACGTATTCCGGTGGATCCGCCTGGAACACATCCGGCGAAAACTAAACCGGTTTAGCTTTAAGCACGTTAGGACCCCTTTAATACCTTATAGGTAAACAAAATTAACATATCTTAACAGCGTTAAGAATTTCCGCGTTCCTGCGCCGCACCACGGCCCCAGACGTCAAGGGTTAAAGGGTAAGTTTGTTAAGTAGCGTGGATCGCGAAACCGCCACAAGTTATAGGTATAGGCACAAAGACACGGGGTGGCGAAGAAACGGGATATTAGCGACGACGCGACGCGTCCTGCGCGATAAGCAATATTACACTACCGCTTATCTGACCAAGTATCGATGTTCCGAAAGTGTCTGTGATAGTACGATATTCGATACAATATATGTATGTGCCGGTGATTGTGAAAGTGGCGTAAGTCAAGAAACCAGAAGAATGGAGTTTTTCTCTTAATTGATGTTACATCGATTTAAATAACCGTGAAAGAAGCAATGATATGAAGATCTTACTTTCATAAAGAACCGCGACAATTTTACTTTCGTTCTGATAGTGGAGTAAATGATTTGTTCTCTGCAAATATTGCATCGTAATGTGCAATTACTTTCATTATATGCAACTACATGGCCAATGACAAAGGGAAAATACAAAAATATAAAGGTGGATTTACTATTTTACATTCCACCAATTACCACAAATATTTTAAAACATTTAAATTATCAGAAATTGCAAATTTTGTTATTGTAGCGGAATAATAATATAAATTATAGTTATAACATAAGCAAATAAATGTTTGTTTTCAACTTGTTTTGTTCATAAGATTCGTTATTTTTTGTTATCTTAACTCACCAAATAGGATATACTGTTAATATCGAAAATGGTGTAAGTCGTTCAAGAAATGAAGTAACATTAAAATTTTATAATGATAAATAAATTCTATATTAGATCAAGTGCAGATACTTTGTGAAACAAACATTTTATTCAGTTCTGCACACTTGCAGAAAGTGCCGGTTTCAGTAATGATTACGTTACAAAAGGGATTAAAAGTAATGTTATTCTGATTCGCTGTAACTGATTTGACGGACAAGAAAACCTCGCCACGGGTACAGTTTCGCAGCTGCGCTTATTACTAATCCACGGCGAAACAATTTAGATGTTTGCCATTACTAATAACCTGGCGAGCAAACGCAGCATTATTAACAGGTTCGCAAACATGTTCTGTATTAGTGATCTCGTCCCCTTATAACCCACATAGTCTTTCCGCGCGCCGATTTTCCACCATCACTGGCAGCGCGGCGCGGCGAGGCAACCCTTATTCCGATCTCTTGTACAGATATTTGCCTGAGAATCGAGCGCTAATAAGTTGCTTCGTGTCGTGCCTTCGATCTTTCGCCGAATCTTTAAGTCAAAATATAACGTAGGACAAAAGTATCATTTCAGCGATTTGTTCTCTTAATAACGAGAAAAACGAACAGAAATCATTGCACGTGTTGGATTTTGAGGTACAAGAGTCTCTACCCTTCAAATTGCTCCTTATCTCAATTTTCCATTCCTTTCAACGGCTTTCTACTATTATTCGGATAATTTCATTTTGAATGAATTTGCTTTTTTTTTTAAATCTTACCTTGTAATTCATAACTTATTGTGATATACCGATATATTCATGTTTGATGAAGAAATTTCACTAACAGTATAAAAATAATTATACATGTACATTATTGTGCGAATTATTGACCACAGCGATTATTTAAGATTTTTACATATGGGCACGCTGTTGTGTTAGTTATGGCAAATTGTGTTACGTGAAAAACATAACATTTATGCCAATTTGTACTGACGAGGAAGTGTTGATGCTATTTGGTTACGTTTAGTACAGAAAGTATGATCGAAGGTCGTGGATTAACACTCCAAGAAAATAAGAAAGAATTGTGACCTTAGGCGAACACACTGCATAAACACAGAGGGTTATGGTTAAGATATGTAGTGGTTCTAAGCGATCTGGTAAGTTTGTGGCAGTACATATATAAGATTTTGAAACAAATAATGGAAAATGAGTTTCCTACTATTATATATTTTTATGGAGATACCATTTTAAAAAGAAATGGTAAAGTATACCTCAGGAAAACTAGTTTGGATTTGCAACAAGATTTAACGAAGAGGATTGGCAATTCAGAACTTCGGTACCTTTCTTGGTGTGAACCAGTGTTCACATTATCTCGCACAATACTGTACTTTCAAATTGATTAATCATAACAGAGCAGCATCTCCTTACCGAAAATAAGTTTTATAATAATTGTTCTAAGCGCATTGTTTTTCTAAATGTAAACTTTTACTTTCTTCAATTGAAGAACCACACATTTCAAATTATTCACTGGTTCATAGTATAATGTTCCGCATATTTTTGTGTAAGCCTACAAACAAACAATGAATACTGTGAATTGTAGACAACACTGAATACAAAAAATGAAACAATCTTATAATTATGGCCACCGATGTATTTGGTTATCTAATTTAGAATACATAGCTTTTTCATGAAATCGTGTTTAATTACATTGTTTATTATTTCCATAATTAACATTTCCACTTTTCCTCATAATACATGATCAGTACCAGAAACATATGTGTCTTATTATCCGCAAAAGTAGTTTCTACACGCTCATTTATCACCCAATTAATGCAGATACGGCACATTCAACTACATGTATAGAATAGCACACGCACAGCAATAAATAAACTACGGATCCTCGTGCAAATATGAATCTTTAAAGATTTATTTGTGGAAACTAGAAACATACAGAAATTTCTTTACTGCATCTAAGGCCCTACCAGGTCCCACATAAAATGAAGATCGTGCTAAAGATGATTGAATCTTTTAATATACTGAATTTCAGACAACGGGCACATCATAAGCGCATAAAATCCCCATCCAATTATAAAGTTATATTTCATGAAAACTAACTTTTGTCCCATTTTATATTAGATATAATAAGTAATCCACTATATTTGGTCAAATTCAAAACATATTTTCGAGGAAATTAGAAGCCTATGTTGTTTCAGCGACATTTGGTCTCGTTCGACAATGTACGCTGTCATTTTGAAAAAGGTAACGGGTAGAAAGACGTTTTATATTTAAACTGTGTTACGAGTTAATGGAAACGAAATAGTGGATTACTTACTGGTCCATCTGATGCATGAGTATATCTGTCATCAAATAACTAAAGACGAACCTCGACAGTCGACGTTCGTTCCATCGAACAACCAGACAGTTGTTCGAAAAAATGATAAAAGCTCCGTCTGGCATCCTCGAGCAGGCGGGCAAGATTCATCCGGCATCAAAGTAGGATCAAGCTCATTGAGCGTGTAAGTACGTACCCGAAAACACGCGTTTCTCGCGCTACATTACGAAACGTTCGAGAGGTTTGGCTCGTTGACAGTTTTTTAGCGCAACGTAGTTTGTCTCGCGGAGTCGAACTTGGCTGCATTAATATTCTGGCGGTGTCGACTAACCGAGCGGTTAACCCGTCCCCGCGGTTCTCTTCGTGTCTGGCCGGTTCCTTCATAACAGAGGCGGCCTTCCTTTTGCCTTGCAAATCTTTGCACGATCTCCAGTGTTTTTTGGAACACGCGAGTAGGTCGATCACTACTGCAGCAAGGACGATGGATGTTTCTGTTGTAATCTCAATAACCAGTGGATAATGTAAAATGCACGGTGATTCTAGTACCTGGACCCGTGCTATAGGTTTGTTTTAAACGACTGATTTTTACAACTAGGCACTAGGTTTCGCCATAAAACCCGTAATGTGAGACTTTTATGGTACTCGAACTTCGTTCAGGGCCGCGGGATGTCAACTCGGAACTATTTCTTCCTTTTTGGTATATTTAACAAAATTTTCTACAACATACAGTTTGGAGAATAAGTTATACAAATAAATAATTTGCTGTTTTTCACAGAATATGCACACATTATACAAAATAACATATATATGTGTCGACAGATTGTTAAAAACAAGTATACCTATGCCGGGAGACCTGTTGGTAGGTTTAGTTTTGCTGATCGGTTTCCCAGATCGGTATAATGGGGAGGCAGCTTTGTGCTGATCGATTAAACGTTGAAAAAAATTACGGGGAACAATGTAACAATAAAGTCAATGGATTAGCACATACATGTACAACACACAAAGACGCGTCACGACGAAACACTCAATGACAACGTATTCACGGCAAGCGGCTACGGCGGCTCTTCATGTCCACAACAAAGCTCAAATATAGCTGATTCGCCTAAGGCCACCTTTGTGCAGGTTATACTGGCCGATCCACTATCGGAACGGCTGCGTGGGACGCATGCGGGTAACGTCCCGTCCATGGTAAAATATGAACTCTCACGAAAATGAGGGAAAAATGGAAAAAAATGTGGATGTCATGATATTGATGTTTAACGATTCTCATCAGACACGTTGCTATCAGACTTTAGGAACCTCTGAACATTGGTTTGTTTGACAGTATCATCTATCACTATCATAATAATAGTAATTGCATAGTGATATTAGGTGTACAAATGAGAATTTTGGTATTATTATACTAAAATGGAGTATTGTATAAAATTGGCTTGGTCAACTTGTCGAAGAACTATTTCCTCACTGATTTCGATGATTTTTAAATATGTTGTAGAAATCAATGTTCTGAATAACTTTTTCCTTTCACGAAAATGTCGGTCAGCCCTAGTTTCCGAGATATTCGCAAAGAACTTTCGGTACCATTGCAGTGAAGGTAAAATTGCTGTTTAGGGAACCTATCTCCGATGATCTTGACCTTGACATATGTTGTTGAGGTCATCCTCCTAAGTGACCTTCAGAAGGTTTTAACCGCCGGTTGTTGTTCGTTAAAAAGTTATTAACAAAAAAAGATTTGTCTGTATATACATGCTGACAGTAAGTAGACACGGTATTCAATGAAGAAACGTGGGAGCCAAGTTACCACCCAGTGTTAAGAACGCACCCATAACAGGAAATTAGCAGTACCGACAGTTTTTTACGAATATTTCGGAAACTAGAACCGACCGATATGTTCGTGAAAGGAAGAAGTTATTCAGAATGTTGATTTCTACAACATATTGAAAAATCTTCGAAATTGGTGAGGAAGTAGTTCTTCGACAAGTTTAACATCGGTTTACCACCCATCTTTCATATAGACGACGTAGAATATTGGAGTAAAAATTACGAATATTATTCAGGGACCATGTGTTTTTAGTTCACCGTAAACAAATATTGAATTAAGAAAAATAATGAATTACTTATTGATATATCTAATAGTATGTAAAATAAGATTTCTATAAAAATGAGGCTCTATAGCAGTGATCTGTTTAGTTCATATGAAATACCTTTCCTCTGCTGTTTAAAATTCCTAATATGAGAACAACAAAATGTACACGATATTTAATTGTTCGCGTCTCTGTGTCAAACTAAAGAGAAAAAGAGATTCCTGTCACATATGGTAGCTCGTAAATTTCTACACAAAAAACCGTCATGTTCATTCATTTGCGTTAAGAAAAAAAGGGATAGTAATTTTGTCAGTTTGGCAGAACTGTATGCGTGAGTGAATGCGCGAAGGGGTGTGTGGTACCTTCTTCTTGCGTGGTGCGTTGTTGCGTAAAAAGAGCGAAGATTAAACTCGTAAAAATTAAGAAAGAAAGTTTATTTGTCTGTTAGACTGTTTAATAATTCTTTTAGTTTATTGTGTGTTTTTCTATCTCTAGTATTAGTGTAGTATAGTCCGTTTCTATTTTATAATACGTGTATAATAGCTCTTATTCTCGAACTGATTAAATCTTACAAACGGATCAACCAACCACGTGTTTAATTCCACACAACACCTCAACAATTTGAATCACTTTTTATATTCAAATTAGGTATAATAAATAAGAGAAAAATTGTAGAAATACAAGTAGAAACAATTATAAGATATTATAACAATATCTCGCATTATTTATTTCGATTGTATGTGGGCAGATTCACACATAGATATATCTGTGAAGATATTCTGCGATAGAAACAGTATTTTTGAGGAATGATGAAAAATTAACAATAAAATATAATAAGTTTTACACCAATATTCTTATTCCAATAATTTCAATATAATTACAGTTATGTTTTAAATAGTTATAAGGTAAATTCCGTACAGTCTCTGGTGCGAAGTTCTCGTCTAGTGTAAAGAAGAAATCGCACGACCCCCTGAAGGAGTGTTTCAGAAAACAAATTGCACAAGAACCTCACTAGAACATAGTAAAACGGTTATCCTCGACAGAAATGACAATGAAGATAAAAATTAAGAATCTATTACCTATATGTGAAAAAAAAACAAATATTGTCGGAGTACTAATAATAGTAATACAGACTGCATATGTATGTAAATGCAGAGTACGAGAGTACACAATATAAGACATTATCAAATATAACACTTCCTGTCCAATTTCTGCCAACTTCCAGAACGTAACGCCTTGTATTAATATTTATAGTTAGGGACAGCATTATAATAAAAAAAAGCATCATGTGCTGCAGAAATCCGACATTACTTTCTGGGCAACCCAATATTGTACACGTATTTAAGTATCATGTAGGACACGAATTACCTCTGAGCAAAATTATTCTTGCAGAAATTTCGAGACAAGAAAAATCAAAATAATGTATCAAGAAGTTCGTTCAAGTCGAGCATGACAGCATGAACCAAGGATCCAAACACAAAGAAGAAGAAGAAGAGAACGAGAGAAGCACGGAGGAGAAGAAACAGAGGACACCGAAGACGCTGGATAAATATAATTTGTTAACCGATGATGTTAGGACATCACCCCCAACTCTAGCAAGTCCCAAGTGTACGAACATTATTTCTGGCATTGACTCCCAGCACGGTGTACGATCTGACGACGATACCGTCATCTCCCGTGACTCACGGGACCCGAAATACAACGTGCATCTCGGTGATCATTTAGCTGCCGCCATTTCTTCGACATCGTTGGAGAATGATCACGTCTGACCAAGTTCTTGATCTGACACTTCGAACGTATTTTTATTAGATTGCTTGAAAGTATTAAAAGGTCATGTATTGTAACTACTGTATCCGTTACTACCACGTACACATAATTCCTGGAGATCTTGTTATGAAATTGAAACTACATATTTAGGTGTTAGTATTGTTCGCAGAAGATATCAATTCATTAGATCTATGACCATTCATTTTGTTTCCTTGGATTAGGTGGAGCAATAGGAGCTCAGACAGTAACGATCCTCTAATTGTTTTGAGCAGTGTAGCTGTGAGCAGTGTAACTGAAAATTCAGAATGTTTAAAGTCTTTTGCTCTTCGTACCTTCTTGCATATTGTATTACATACACATAGTCGAAATTCAGGTGACAAAAATTTATTACTCATATAAGATTTTACTATTTCATATGATTTCTTTATATGAAAGTTAGTCCAATGACGTGGTTTTCAAACACTTTGTATCTCTTTGAGAATCAAGATCTATAGGCAATCTAGCAGTCATTCTGAATTAAAGTTGGAAAAATTCTGTATCGTCAGATTTAGACTAATTTGGTGTACCAATGGGAAATACAAAGTATTTTATGAAATTTAACGTCTTCAATAAAAAGAAACGAAAAAAACGCACATTATTTTTAATAAAACTCTTAATTATTCTCCAACATCCTATGTCATTTTTATCAGTAGCTGATACTAATAAAAACAGATTTCTTTATATTCTTGGAGAGTAAGAAGTGTACATACCTTATGTTTTACTAAAGTCAAAATCCATTGCACATTCCCAGATTACAATAATTGTACTTTGTATTGTAACTTTTATCGACAAGTGTGCACTGAACTGTGATTTAATAATGCGTAAACTAACAACAAAGGCAAATGGAAATCATACAATGAAACAGTTGTAAGACCATTGAACAGTTTTGATTGTTGTCTGACATCTTGTGATCTTCCAGCAAGTTCTTTGAACTACAATATATAGTAAATAAATTACAACAAAAAAGATAAATACTAACATAAGTACATAAGTATTAAAAACAAATGCTGTACTTTACAATTCGAAATGAACGGAACTTTCAGGCTTACCATTGCATCTGTCGATCACAAGTTCCAGAATTTAGCCCTGAACTAAAGAATTCCTGACAGTGAAATTGTCAGAAAAAATTCAAACTGAACCAGATACGAGCGAACACAGGGCATCAAGAACTGGATACGGCGTATACGGATTTGTTATCCCCCTGATCACCAGCAGCCTCGAGACAAATCCCCCCCCCCCCCTCACCCGAACCACACCGACCCAGGAGGCAGGGGGCCGTACGGGGGTCGGTGATAAACAGTGTCGCTCATTCACAATGGCCGGCAAACACGCATTAAAACGGACTAATATGAAGTGTATTAATGCGGGCGGCATTGTCTAACCCATGGTGTACATGGCTACTGTCGTGGAGCCTGCCTTTATCCCACCGTGGGGGGCCTCGCGATGCTTACATACGTATATATAGGGCCCCCTCGATATACCCAGTGACTTTTTAAAAGCTCACCCTTGGGAAGCATTCTTCGATTACTCGCAGATGGCCCATTTATGAAATCGTTGATGGCATCGGGATGCATTGAAAAGAGGTTGGAAGTTGAGGAAAGTATTCGAAGTAGTTTGGAAGAAAAATTAATATTCCAGACGTGCCATACTTGAATAATTATATTCCACAAATTTTACGATAGGGCAGGAGTTAAACGTATTTGTGTATGCATTACTTCAGAAATACTTTTTCAGAATGTTGCAATGTTGTAACGAACGAGCCTTAACTGAAGTTAAAATTAATGTTGGCGACAGTGGATCGTTGTACTATCGATGCATTTAACAGTAATCATTAGTATTTGTAAGATAACGTTTTCCGTTATTCCGTTGAATGTCAATAAAGATATAAGGAATGAATACTCTTATAATAAATATTTATATAAAGTTCGTATTTTGATACATTAATTTACGCGAATAAGAGTGGTATTTGTTTGTTTCTTGTTTTTAGTCATTAATGTGCTCACTGTGTTTAGTCGTTTAAATTTGGTACACCTTGTGTATTCTTATAGATTCAAAGTACTGCTCAGATCTATTAATTGTACGTGTTATAAAGTGAAATATCTAAATTGCTACTTAATTGGAAAATGAAATAAGCATCTTAAAAAAGCAAGTTTAGAATTCCCTTCTAGCTGAATACATTTAAAGCGGTAGAAGCTTACAATTAACCTTATTGTACAAATAAATTTATTGAATAAAGTTATAAAATTAAACAAATTAAACATATAATTTATGCAATTACTATGGATAACTAACGATTAAATGGTATACATTTATGAAAAATTTCCTTCATTACTGTTACCAAAATCGATCAATATTGAGTACCGTTATGTGTAATCTAATTGTGTGTAATCACCAAAGATTATAACGAATGTAAAACATCGTGTGCAATTTCTGAAACTAATTGTTGAACAACATTGTTGTGATTTCCTTGAAGAATAACAAAGTGCTGACAATTCTAGTTTTGAGTATTTTTGTCAACGAATCTGTTATTCTGAAGCTTTCAATTGCTGTATATGTATTCTGAACTCAAGGCTTAAATGGCATTGAAACAAAGTAGCAGCTAGTAACTCAATTCGTTACAAAATGTTTTGGGTTCAACACGAAATAAACCTCAAAATATGACTCTTGAAAGTCTTGTTCAAAATTAGTAAAAATTTTTTTATACTTTTTAACCGCCTCGAAAACTTTTGTCGAAAGAATTTATAGATCTCTCAAATGTTTCTAAAAATTTATATACCTTCTGAAAATTTTGTAATATAAAGTCTTGTGACTCTTGAAAGTTTAGTACATTCTCAGAACAGATGCAAATTTTTTTGTAATTTGCCAGGTTTCCTCAAGGCCTTTTTGAAAATTCTTAGGACTATTATTAGTTCTCTTGTAAATTCTTGGAACTGTTAAAAGTCTTCAACGCCTGCAATGTCCTCTACATACAGAAGCTCTTAAACAACTGACTCAATTATTGGTCAAGACACTAAAAGTATTCAGGGTATCCAGCACATTCAAGCCAGTATCATAGTGACTGGAAAGCTCTATCTTACCGTCTTCATTTGCTTGAAAATTAACAAGGGCATTTAGAATCCGATATTGGTCGCTATCTCTAACAACCTGCGAAAAAGTCTGGGTGAGAGCGTCCGCGAGCAAAGTGTACTTGAAGAGGCGTTCAAATACAAGGTTACCCAGGTACACCCCGTATGGGACCAATCGCGGGGTAGTGCTGCAAGCTAGTTCTGCCCACTGGTCTAAATTATGGGGTCGCTGTCCAGCGCGCCACGCATAAATGATTGCCCGTGTTATGTTAAACATCCAACAACGGAGAGCCCTGAGAGAGCTTCACCCACACGAAACATCCGATGGAGGTGGGAGAGGAGTTGGATAAGGGAAAGAAGAGGAGGAGAAAGAAGCAAACGTTATTTATCTCGAGCAGTCGTGCGGGCGAGGATTTTGAATAATTCCTCGTTGGCGGAAGAGGTCGAGGATCTCGCAGCTCCAGGCCACTTTGGATTGTCCATAAATATTCTTGAAGTCTGCGGGAACTGTTTGAACATGTTCCATGTACTGGACTTATAGGTACTCTTTCGAAGAGTAATTTATTAGGTGTACCAATGAATGCTCGACCTTTTTTTTTTTAATGTGGTGACACGAAAGCTTAGATTCACTTTGTGTTCTCACTCTTGTGTTCCATGAAAATGATGTAAGATGGATAGCAAATGTGAATATCGTAAAGAAACATGCGTCTTTGATCCATTTAAGAATAAATGTTGAATTCAGTGAAAACGTAATGGTTTATTTATCGATATGTTTAATGCATTATGCGCAGAGTAATATTTAGATATTGTGAAAACACAGCGTCACAATTTCGGTCATAAAATATTAACATCTTTCGCAAGATTGCATCGATTGGTTCCTAACATGGTACGAGATTGCGCCCGATTGTAGTGAAAAATTGCTGACATTTCGATGTTCGACCTAACCGTTTGATAAGTAATTGTATTCATTTTACCAGTGGTTACTATATTTATTAATAAACTTTTTCTAAGTGAATAGTAAGTATATCAATAAGTCCATGTACCTTGTATAAACATGGTTTTTAAATGATCAAAAGTATTGACTATAAGAATTACATCCATAATTGTTTTGCATATTATATTCAATAAAAACTACAAAAGTATATGTATAGTTTTCAAAGTTTTTATTGTTATATAAAATAATTCGTCATATTCCTACAGTTCCGAGCTTGTATTTTAAAGTAATAGGTAAATATCTTAGTCTGCGACAATATTACTTGCTGCTATACCAATTTGTCGCTTAGTATTTACCTGACAATTTACAATTTGCTTCTAGACAAACACTTAAGGACTAGTATTAACGTCTGCTTTCTGAACCAGATGAGAGGAAAAATGTTTTTGAGATGTGCTCTTGTTTAAAGTAAGAACCAGAAACGAAGTTTCTGCAAGATTTTCTTAGGTTGGCCATGGTACCGTAAAGTTGAACCGTAAGTAACGTAAGTCTGCCGGGCGTATGAATGCACCAGGAACCGAAATATAAAGGATGATCGGCAGTGAGATCGGTCGGTCAGTGGCCAGTGAGGAAAAAGACATATTAGAGACATCATAATGCCAGGACGAAGCTGTGTTCCAATTTATAACCGGATGATATCGCGATAGAGTCTCAAGTTCGAGGCATTGTGTTCGGTAGGGTTTCGTTCCTGATGTTACACCGGGCATCGACTGGGTGGGGTCTTGGTGCCTTGGTGGCCTGGCTCAGAGTATCCTTTTGATATCCTGTTAACTAATGTCGGCTATTCGTTACAGGCCAACCTCGGGAGATGTATACGTTTTCCCGTACAAAGAATACTGCCGCGTTCATGAGCGATTCGACACACCACGGTCATGATTCCTCGATATCTATCGAAATAAGGATAGAGGTCTTTCCGACTATACAAGGTGACCCAAGTTCCAGCGTATAAAATGTATAAATATGCAGGGGTAGGTATTCGTAAACATCTTTATTAATATTGAATAGTTACTATGATATTTGTCGCTCGAAATAGTTCCCCCTGTACAATTCTATAAACTTTTGCCACTTTTGTGATAAATGTTGAACCCTACATTGAGAGAATAGAACAAAACGTCAAGAGCAACTTGAATTCGATAGACACTAATTTTGCGTCCACGTATTACATATATGGTAAATATACGTTTGTTATTACTTTGTTTCTGAAATACGAATCACTAAAGCATGAAAATGTAATTAAACGTGAGTAATACTCTCCAGGTTATCCTAATATTGCGTATACCAAACTGTAATCCACTATTCCGTGGTAAATCCAGTATTTGTTTATAAACGAATAATATTCGTATGATAGAAAAATAATAGTTGTCACCATTCTTCAAGACCTCAAGTCATTCTTAACATTCGAAAGATTCGGTTAATATTCTTATAAGCAGTAAATTAAAAACACTTCCCCCCGAATTTTTAAACATAGGAGTTTAAACGAGAGAAAGTATTTTCTTTCGACGAATTAACAAATGGTACATTGCAAGTCCAAAAGTCCACTTTCGTTTAAGAGTATTTTTCATGCGGTTAATAGGCAGTATCCTTCAAACAATATTTTCGACTTACTAAACAAATACTCAATTATTCATTGATGTATCTAATACATGTATGTACGTCAGTGAAGGTAAATAATAAAAAATATCCTGTAGATACCAAAGCGGAAAATAAACAATTTTGAAATAAAATACAGAAAATGAATAAGTACAAATCATTAATGGATTAATAAGAATGCTGTACAAGGATATCGTACGAGTCAGTTAGGAGCACAGATTTTATGAACAAATTAACAAATGATAAGTAAAGATCTTTCAAATGGCACTGAATAAATTTTCACCATCTTATGTGACGTTTAATATGTACATCAAAATCTTTGCCTTAATAACAATGGTTAGAGTGAAGAAAACCATAAATAACAAACAATTATATGTATATCACTGAATGATTCATAAGATGAACACAGAAGACATTCGCATGGATCATTTAGGAGCACCGACCTCTTAACTACTCTAACCAAGAATCACTAAACGTGCTGCAAACACTGTTGAATAAAATTACCATTTTAAGTAAAGCTTCCAGATACATCTAAACGAGTTGCTTCATGAGTTAAAGCGATCTTTTTTTAGAACAGAAATTACGTATGAAAAGAGCCATATCAAGTATACATTATTGACCTTCAATGATGTCTAGTAATAAAAACCTTGACATTAATTATAATAAAAATTACAATGAAAAAACTACACAAAAGGACCAAGCAATTATTGAAAGACTAATGAGAATAAAGTAAACAGATGGTCGTAGTAATCATCCAAAACATTCAGAAATCTTAAAACAGTTTTGAACGTTATGAACTGAAAATTAGAAACAAAATATTTTAATTATAATCAGAAGTGTTGTCCAATGAAATTACCGTGTTTGCTATCGTAACAGAAATAAAAATTATAAAAAGAACATGTAGAAGTAGTTAAAGTCCATGTAGATAGTAGTCATAATGAAGAAAAATAGTAATTTCACATCAGAAGAAAATTTTCAACATGACGTAGTAAAATCCAAAATTTTGACCGACAGTGTATATTACACGTAGACCGTCTTCGCGTAAATGTGTCTATATTTTTTATCTGGTACAGCGATGTAAAGTTAATATTGAATGATGAAAATAGAGTCTAAAACGAATATTACAAATTAAAGTACAATAATTGGAGTTGACTGAAACTCGAGCTTTTGAGAAAGGTGACTTCAAGTGAGTCCATGCTATATTTGCTTGCATTTTGAGTCTTAGAACAATTAAAATAAATGTTTTCATATACTTTTGATAACGTTATACATATACGTTTTATGCAATGTCAGTCAATTATTATACAGCAACATTTGGAGTTAAGGTGATGCAGATGTTTGTCACGTACATATCAGTAAAGTTAAGGAATTCATTCAGTGAAGGTTGTAAGCACAAGAAAGTAATTAGTTGTAAAAGTGAAATTTTTCTTTTCTAGTGTTAATAAAAGAAATACTATTACAATTTAGTTTACGATTACACAAAAGGATTGTCCAAGAGAGCTACAGGTCCGAAGGATTGTAAAACACTCATAATAAGTAAACATGATAAGTATATGACAGCACCAATAATTACAATTGAGGTCGATAAATACAAGAAGAATCCTACAGCGTCGTTCTAACGAAAAGGCGATTATTACAAAATGATATTTTAGGAGCAGTTAACACGTCGACAGCTATCGTGAGCATTAGTGCCATCAAATTATGAGAAACAACATTCAATTCTTAAATAATAACATTTACAGTCCTAAATATGATGGGCAGTATTGTAACAATCTAAACAATGAGTTTACAAGTCACCACGTAACTGTTTATATTCTTCATAACAGAAACATAAACAAATGTATTTTATCACGATATTATTTTGATAATAAAAATTCAACCAGTGAACGTGTCAAAATAGTTCCATTATAAAGCCAAATACATCGATTGACATTAAGAATGTTTATTTATATCTTTAGATCGTATTGTTACGATGGAGAGTTTACAATTGTATCCAGGCATTAACGTAAAGTACTGTTACAACTACGCCTTTATCATTAGTCATCTTTATTTGCAATCCAAACTTAACAAGAATATGTAACAATAAACACTTAATAAGTATCAGAAGTAATGATCGGTCCCGAGTAAACCCAAACTTTTAAAACAGTTGCTTTCATTAAATCGATAACTTCGATGTTGGTAGAGATCCGACCCTCTTCTCGATTCTGGTGTGACACGAGTTAAGCCTTGTTACTTTCTTCTCGGTGTTCGCGCAGTGCTCGTAACAATAGTACATGATTTACATCACTCACTAATGGACACTTCGAAAACATAATCACAAACTGTCAATTCTCTAGAACAACTATTAATCCTTGCACCCCAATAGCCGACAGCTAGGCATCTCGATTGTTTAGTTATACTGTGGGTTAATAATGCCTGTGTACGTACTGTTATATTATCATTATCAGATTCCATTATAAGTGTTCAAATATTTATGCACGGTAAGGTGAGTCACTGAAAGATTAATAAAAACATCTTACATTAATAAAAACGTTCTGTATCTAGAAGGCCATCGCGTGGAGGACATCTCGTCCAGGAGCATAAGTTTCTCAGTGAGGATTGTGGTTAGGTAGCTGGTGGGGCAAGACGAGGACGGTCAAGTCCTTCCACGTCGGGATCATTCTGGTAGGCGGTACCAGCGTGGCCAGGCCTACCTCTCTTCTGACTCGAGTCTAACAATGGATCTGCAACAATGCAACCACCTCGGTCTCGTACCTATCTCCCACCCGCTTATACACTCTTTCTCCGACGCGTGTGGATACTGATACATGACGAGTAGCCCAGAAGACAACCGAGAATTAAAAGCGACTCTGTATTTTCAACTTCACGCTACGAGGACGAAAAGGAATCCAAAGTGTGGAAATCATGAGGATGATAAAGGAAAACAGGATGAATAAAATGGGTGGAATAATTTTCGTGAAGACAAATGTGAGCCTGCTATTACAAATGAAGATGGTGGGGAGTGTTGGGTAGAGTCACACGATTCTGGCCTCTTATGTACCTTGACTTCACTCGCGGCGGCGAGCAGCGTGGCCCGTTGCTCGGATGTTTCGGATCCTTGGAATGCGATATGTGACAGATTCTTTCACGGAATGCAGATTTAAAGACAGCGTTAGGCTGAATCATATATAATTTCCACTTCCATTTCTTCAAGTTTGCGTTGCTTCAAGACACTTTACAATCAACATTAATCGACCACGTAACTTCAATTACATATTATGAAACTTAATAATTGTTATTGAATTTAGATGCTGTTATTATTATTACATTTTTCGATGTTTACAATGAAAGTTATTTGTGAATACTATTGTAACCCAAGATGCTATTTCTTACTGTTTCACATTTTTGCGTGGCATTCATTAAGAAACATTTTTTTACACATTGCATGATTTTTTTATTCAAAGAGCATAGGATATAACATAATCATATTGAAAAATGGTAATGTCAATTTTCGTATTTATATGGGATCCCCTACAATTCGCGGAACAAAGAAGTAATTACATTTGAAAGTAAATAAAAATGATATGTACAATACTGTTTCTATACGAAATATCATTTTCGAAAAAAAAATAATTTAAAGAATTAATGAAGTCTGTTAAATACATACTAGCTGAATCATAACGTCTCGCTCGGTTTCATGTAAAAAATACACATATAGGTACAGACATTTCATTAAAAATACGAATAGTAGGAGCAGCTAATGCAATGGTTAATTTAATATAAATGAAGAAAGCAATTATGAGTTCAGTCTAACAAATACTTATAAACCATATAATTACTGATTACTAATTTTTAAGCAGCACAAGAATCATTTACGCTGAATGTTATATTAAAAAATAGAATAAATCATTGGCTGATCTTATATTGGTATATGAATTTATCTGAAAAATAAAAAAAACCTGAAGAGATGGCGCCACCTCCTAAGAACGTTTCTATGCACTCACCTGACACTTGAGACGACGATTTTCTCGGCAGAGTAACACATACACATATTACGTTTTAGGATGTCTAAAACAAAAAAACGAAGAAACAATTTCCTTCCTTAACATATTAATTGCTAGACGAATATCGATAGTAATTTATTATTAGACTTTGGATGCTCTTGCAAGATTTTACTTCTACAGTGTATTTTAGAAAAATAAGAATAAAGAAGATATTTATTTCTTCTGCAGTGTTTTATTAACTTAAGAACAGACTATGGGTGTAGTAGTAAGTAATCCACAACTTCTGATTAAAGTTGCATTCCCCCCTAAGAATATTAATCTCACGCCGCCTTACAATATTAATATGCTGCTCCAATAATAATCTATGCTACTTTTACCGCGTAAAATTTGAGTAACATATTGTAAATTGAAACTACCCTACTGTTTTATTGAATAAAAAACATTGAATGGGTAAGTAACTGGTACACCTAATACAACGCTTGATTAAATATGCTAAACTTTTTACTTAATTTTATTCGCATATGTTATGAAATTACATAAAATCCATTGTCGCTTTTATCAAGGTTCATATTTTTGTAATCGTATAGAATTTCATCAAACCCAGTCTAACTGATTTCACTTCTGTAACTTCATACGTATTATGTTTTCAGACTCACAGATAAACAATTATATTACTTATACATGAATCATTCGACAGTTACACGATTAATTTAAAAAGTTCCCTTCGTCAAAAACAAAATTTCATGTGAGAGAATTCATGCTCCTCATACTTATTATTAAAGTAGCCCAATTAAACCTGTATTACTATACTACTCGTATGCTCCTTTCAGCCCTCGAATTAAAAAGATTCGTGTTACACGTTGTTTACCGTCCAACCATGAAAATATTACGAAAACATTTGTTCGGTTTCGTCCGTTTATGCTTTGTTAAATGAAGATCTCATGAATTATAACAATTTTCTACCTTTCTGACTGGGGGATTAAGTTCTATGTTCGCGGCGCGCCCCATGTTTTACGTTGCGTCTGGTTCAACGTTGAAAAAGTAAATAAGCCGGTGGCGGAAATAAACCGTCATCTACGCGTAACCAGTGAAAAACCATCGACCATGGATTTTTTCAGAGGGAAGTTTCATGCGAAAGAGCGCAAAGAAGCAGTATTTTTGATTCACGATTTCAGAATACATATAACTCATAACTAGAACGGATAAAACAAAATTTTGATTTCGTTGTGCATTTTTTATTATTATTGAGATTAATATAAACTTACCTTTAGAAAATTCTTTCTGCCCAATTTTCTCATAATTTTCTTTAAAAAATTCAATGGCTATTTCAAAGAAAATGAAGAATTTAAACTATTTCATAAAAATGACCCTTTTTGACTAATTAAAAGTTGATGACAAAAATTAAGATTTTTAAAATATAGTTTAGTTCTTTAAAAGTAATGGATTATTCATATTGGTACACCTAAGAAAAGTAGTTCTCTCAACAAAACGAGAATTCATGACAGAAGGAGAACAGATTTTCGTGGAATGATCTGCCAATGACGTTGACGACTACGCGTTGAGAATACCATGATTCTGGCTCAGCTAGCTCGCTAACAAGCTTCATTGCCACTTTATTATCGCATCCAGATCGGCCAGGTATAGACACAAATCATATAGAACTGGTTATCCTGCGCGTCATACGTGAGCCTACGTTCGTATATCTCAACAGCATTACCTATGGGAACACTTCGACCAGTTCTCGTATATGAAATATGACGTGAAATATTCCCGAGATAACGTGGAACAGTTAACAGGTTTCCCTAAAACTGATTTTGAAAGGGATTCGCGATTTATCGTCCCGAGCGGGGATTACTTTCGGAGTCTGATGGCCTTCGGGGCATTTCACTTTCATGAAATTGAATTTTAATCATCGTTATTCACTGATATTTGATATTGTTAGTGACATTTTAGTAAGATTTCGTAAATTTCTTACCGGGACGATATGTTGTTATTATTTCTAAATATTTACTTACATTCTAGACGTCGATCTAAGGATTACTTTCAGGATATTTAATTTTCATTAAATTCAATTGTAATGATCACGTATCAATTTTTCATTTGTTATCTATTACTTCGTTGTACATGCAGTAGAGGATTTTTTAACAATAAGTGTAGGTACTATCAAGGTATCAAGCCAAATTTTAAATGATGATGGAAATTTACTTTTACGAACAAATTAACGAAAAATTGAAAGAAACAAAATAAGATTTCTTCAGTCATAGGTTTTAATAGGTTAGAAATAAAAATGATTGTAACATCTTAAAATATACAGATTATTAATTTTCTTTTAAAGCATTCCATTTTTGTCGAGAAAGAAACTATTTTTAAAACATTATCATTAGAAGGTTCCCGTTTTCCATTTTATTCAATTCGCACATTGACGATTCACTAAATTTCAAGCATTAGAATTCGCTCATTAAATCTTTGTGAGAATAGAATCTTGTAGCAACGTGTAAAGGAATCTTTAAATAAATTCGTGCCAAAATATGGAATAAGGTAATAATAAATAGGCTACAAATGTTTGTGATCCTTTAAACTTTTGACACTTGACACCTGTTTCCATTATTATAGATTTCATTAGATTACAAATCCAACCAATATTTCATAGAAATTGCTCTTTATTTCATTTCTACCACACTGTACGTAGTAAAGATACAGTAGAGCCATTTTTATTATTGTTAATACAAAACATAGTATTTAATAAGTTCGAACTAAACTGGATAGTTTTAAACACTCTGACTATTTGAAAATTTACAATCGATACTTTCAAATAAACTTACACCTAGGCCAAATACATCCTCGTCCATGAATCATTAGAGACTTAAATTTACAAGTTGTAATGAGTCTTCAAAGCTTATAACACTGTGTATTTATTGAAATAAAAGTGGCTCTCCGTGACTAGTTACGCTATAACTTTAATTAAATCGTACACAATGTGTCGGCATGCGTCGACATACTGATTGTCATTTGCAATTTTCATTCACCAGATTATAGTTAAGTCGGTCAAATAACAAGAATCTCGTCACTTGATCCCCAATGATCAAACAAAGAAAAAGAATAACTGATACCTATGTAATAATTTATCAGTATTCAAACACAAATACGTTCGTGGAAAGTGCCTTTAACATTCAGAGGAACATAATCTGTTCGACTTGCGGTAGGGAGGCCACCGAACGGATTCCACTGCACCGTATGCAACACATATGCAGCTACTGCGCCAGCGGGCAAGCCAGCAAGCAAAGAGAACCGAGGTTTCCGATGTAACGGCCGCGGCTCCGGCCGATCTGCGGACGAGATTGGATCTGTAATTCAGTGGACCGATATTTATGATATTTATTGGCTAACCGAAACAATGGATCGATATTGTTTTTCGATTGGCCGGCTCTTTGTGTTCGCGTGCTTGCACCGTATGCACGGAACGTCCCGTCGTTCCGTTTGGCTCGTGTCACGTACACGCGTACATACACACGCGCACACACACGTGTGAGGAACTACACGGAGACGATCGTCCGTTGGAACGGAGCTCGCAGCCAGCCGGACTCTTTATGCGAACGTACATAAATAATATTTAATATGACAGAGGGAAGCGGCGCTGCTTTGTGCGATATATTTGGTATAGAAATGTCACCGATTGCGTATCTTACTCACGAATACGAAGATCGTGCTATATTTCCGTTCGGGATCCAGAATTGGAAAATTGTGAATCCTGTATTAACGAAATTTTTAAAGCGTTATACAGGTTGTTTCACTTATGATAAGGAACACAAGCTATCGGGTAACCAAGAAAGTTCGTGACATTTAAATCAATAGTGAGAAATGATACACAATGTGGATCAAACAATACTTCATTTTCCAGAGAAATAGGTAGGTACTAACTTTTGGCTTCTATTACATTTTCCCACCGATTTAACAACCTTTTTATTTCTCTTTCATAAGAGTTTTCCTCTCTAGTATCAAGAAAGTGGTTTAACTCCCTTTCGACGTCTTCTGAATTTTGTAATCGCCGATTTCGTAAATGGTTGTTTGTTGCTAACTGCATCAGCTCTGAATGCAGAGGATAATTTTTTAGCAGTCTCCGAAGCTTTGGTGCCCAATCTGAATTCACAAAGTAAACAACCCGAAATAATTGACTTTGACAGAGTCATACTGACAGGGCCCGCGTTACCATTAAGGCGTTTTAGGCAGTCGCCTAGGGCGTAAACCACGAGAAGGCGCAAAAATCCAGCCGGTCTTATTGAACGGAAAATTTTGCGAGGAAAAAGGCCAGAAAAATGAAATTTTAATCTTATCATCTATGTGTAACTGTTTTTGTGCAATTACTAAAAAATATGTGGATTCAAATTATTGTTTTCTTTTTTTACAATTTCAATTTTAAAAAAACGTAAATAATTTGTAAAAATTCTAAATTTCCGAATCACCTTTTAATACATACCATAAGAAAAAATTGATTAAACAACGAGAATTCAGTTCATACAATACTGGAGAACACAGAATGGAAAAGGAAAGGAAGCTTCGGTTCGATCTGGTCGACCGTCTGATCTCCGATCGGTCCAGATCGAGCGTAGTTCGCCGCATGAGGAAGAACAAAAGACGTAGTGTGTTGTCCATTTGAATATCAAATTTGATGCCGCGGCATAGCTCTTTCGTATCTTTCGTTATCCATAATCGTATTCAAATGAAGATCGCATAAGGTATGCTGTTTTAATGGAGGTTACTCGACTGTCTTCCTTTTCTCTAGCTTCGTTTCTCTTTCACTCTTTACCTCCACACGAGCGTTGCTCTAGTGACGAACAATAACGATAAACCATTTAATGGTTAAACGCGACAAATATACATAGAAGGTTCTAGGGGGTGGGGATCGAAGTAACTATGCCGAAGATAGTGGAGGAAGAGGAAGGCCAGAAGGAGGGATCCACATATGCATACAATTGATACAGATATACCATCGTCTTTATATACGTGTCGCGTTATTCTTGCCCGCGGTCTGGGTTAGGCTTCTTGTGGCATAACACGGAGGAGGTTTGTGCCTCGTAGGCTACAATACGATAACGCCGCTTTCATAGATCCGATGTAGGCAGCCGAACGTACGAGACTACCGGATACACGCGGGCCGTCCTCCCGCTTGCAAGCCGCCTTATTGCGCTGACTATTCGCGACAGGACAGCCTCGCGTACATCTGTTCTTGTCATAAGGAGTGATTTAGAGCCGGTCGCGGAGCATTGATCTACCCGCCTTATGTGATATCGAGCCAGAATCACCGGAAGAACTCGTGGGGATAACGAAAGAGGGGAACGTTTCAACTAGAATGCTAAAAATTTTAATACTTAAATGTCATTGTGTAATTATGATTATACAGGGTGGTCCACGCAACTTGTTCACCTTGAATAACTTCTAAAGTATGCATTGTATGAAAACATTTTTTATACAAAAGTTCTATGGTCTGGAGGGATACATCATGTAATGCATATATTTTTTTTATAAGTAGAGTCGTTTCGGAGATTTGAAGGTCAACTTCGTTTCCTTAAATGGAATGCTATATTTTTTATACTAAAATACGAAGAGTGTTAAATTTTGAGTAAAAATGTACTCACCTTTATTAGTCGTAACCGTAATAATTAACGAATAATTTCACTTTGTTTCTTGAAAATGGTCTATGCGTAATATCAAGTTGGAGATTCAATGCCAGCAAAGATTGCCGTAAATCTTCTTCCATTCATTAACGTAGGTGCTCGACATGGCATCCATTCACATTAATACACTGATGTAATCTATTAATCAACGAGGAAAATTACACTCTGAATTGTTTCTGCAGCAATCATACTGCATGCTTAACGAATTCGTTCTGTCATATTCTCTAGTGTTGTTATTGGTCCACGAAACACCATATCTTTTAATGTATGTGAATAACACTTTTTGTGAAAAAAGATCGTCATTGTGCATTTGATGCAAGAACCACTGGCAAAATCAAACGCGGTTTTCATAATCCGATCCCGTGCAACTTCTGATGAAGTACTAGGTGATATATGGATGATATTTTTCGTTATGAAGAATTCGAAGCACGCTTGTTTTGCTAATACCAGAACCTCGTGAAATCTGTCGCGTGTACTGATATGAGGATTTTCTGTTACCGCTGCTAGGACCGCAATAGTACTACTTTCTTCAGAAGTAACAGTTTTCGTTACGTTACCGTTTGGTAAAACGTTCCAACTTCCGCTTTTTCGAAGCGATCTACAACAAAGTCTCTCGAATATCAATCGACATATGGTTGATTTCGTTCAGGATAAATTTCGGCTATATCATTTTCACATCATTATCGGCATATCACTTTTTCACACGGCCATCCGATCCGCAGACTGGAAAATATGAGAAAAGGAAAGAAAGGAGAGGGAGGAGCGTTTCGTCCTGGGCCTAGACGCGGGGATATACGATGGTCGGTTAAGGACGTATACATATATGTATACGAACGAGGAAGGCTTCAGGTAGTTGCGGGAAACGTGTCAACTCGGTAGACCTCTGATGGCGAATGTCGGAGGTAGTGCCGCCACATCACAATTACAACATAAATGTCATTTTTGCCTTTATCTTACTGACAATGAGTCACGCATGAACACTCATGATAACTTCAATACTGAATCACGGACAAACATTGTCACGTAAACTCCGCGCGGTCTTACGGAAATCTTTGCTGGCATTGAATCTCCAACTTGATATTACGCACAGACCATTTTCAAGAAACAAAGTGAAATTATCGGTTAATTATCAGGTTTACGGCTAATAAAGATCAGTACTTTTTTTACTCAAAATTTAACACTCTTCGAATTTTGGTATAAAACATACGCATTCCGTTTAAGAAAACGAAGGTGACCTTCAAATCTCCGAAACGCCTCCACTTACAAAAAAAAATATATGCATTACATAATGTATCCCTCCAAACTGTACAACTTTTGTATACAAAATTTTTTCATACAATGCATACTTTAGAAGTTATTCAGAAGTATAGTGTATTTATTGCTATAGTAAAAGATCCCATGGTCGAATTAATAGTGAGACATAAGAGTTTGGACAGAGAAATGTTCGGATAATAAAACAATCACTTTTCTGATACTAAATTTCATTTATTTAAATCGAGATCAAGAAAATTTACAGTTCGTTTAAATATTTATGGATCCCATATTATCTTGGTTCTGATTTACAGAAATTTCTCGACAAAAGTAATTACGTAAAATTTGATCGAACAAAAGAAGTTATACATTGTGCCTATATAAGTATTTTACATATTTGCAAGAAGAGAAGGTATCTGTTGCTGGAAGATAGTCTGTTCGGATAACAGAACTTTCGAATATTAGGGTACTCGGATAATGAATGTTCGGATACGGGAGGCTCTACTATACCATGCTAAGTGTTTCAGTATCCGGATAGCTTGACATTTTATTCGTAGACTATGGAATGTTTCCTGTTATTAGTCTTTAGTAACATTATAATCATCTGCAGAATACACATCCTATACTAACTCATGCACAGATATTGTCACTATTTAATGTTGTTGTTTATGCAGTGACACTTACGCCCTTAATATTGAGAAGTGTGCCAACTTTTCCTTTTGATTGGCGCCCATTGCACAGATTGTTCATAGTAAGAGAATTTTAGTTTAAAATATGTAAATAAATTTAATGTACTCTATTTATATTCTATTTGTCGCTGTTTCATGTTTACAAGGCAGACCTTATAGAAAAATTCATCACGGATGTATGCATTGAATTTTTAGTAACTAACAAGCCATAATAACAGTAACAATAAAGACTCTTTAATTAAGTAAACATTACAATCTGTATTACATTATCGTTCATGCAATAGTCTCTTGAATTGACATAAGTTCAAAGTAAAGCGGACTTTATTTATAAGTGAACCTAATTTAGTTATCGAGATAAAGTTGTGCAGATTGGATTCAACCACCCAGGAAATGCAAGTTAAAACGCGTATTCACAATTCAGGCACGAATGTAAGATGGACAGTGTGCCGCGTATCATGTGTTACGTCAATACAGGTGGTGCAAACGATCTCGATAGAAGGAACCTTCCGAAGCGTGGATAAAAATGTGGGCATTGTGGAGAATCACCGAGGAGTAACATTATATCGCATTTGTTCTGATGTACCGAACTGAGACACGCGTTTCTACTCACGTTTCGGTGGTCATTTGTGCGTCACACCCTCGGAAACTGGGCTAGATACATCCTCCGTATTAGTTACTCTCGCCATTCTGTAAAAAAGTATGTTTCAACGAGTAAGAAACGTAATAAATAATTATTGAAAATATTCAAAGATGGAAAATATCTACATTCTCTCTTATGTTCGTATAAATGTTTAGGTTTTTTCATTGCTTTCAATACTTACAGATCTTTTTTGTCAACTTAAATCATAAAGTTATATGAAACTCGACATGGATATGAATTATGTACACGTGTATAGATTATGAGCTGCACAGTTTATACATAGGTACATATGTATACGTATCGGGTACAGAGTGAAACAGAAATTCTGTTGAAAATTCTGATAATTTATTTCCTCTACTAAACGTTTTGATAATAGATTTTCTCAGTTGAAGGTTTTATTAAATTACAAAATAACGTGAAAACAACTGATTATTTATTTTATGAATGCATAAAATTCGTAGTCTGCAGTTATCTTGTAAATTAATTGTTTAATTAAAGGCTATTTCAGTAACACTCACCACTTAGATACATGTATATTCATCATTCAAAGTAAACATTATCAAACATATAACTAACATTAATATCATGATTTTGTTTAATGTTTAAATTGTAATGTGAGATACAATGAATACCGCATAGAGCTCATTAATAACCATAATTAACGTAGTTACCACATTTCTTAGTAAATTACGAATTGCACGAAGAGAATTGCTGAAGCTGTGACCTGGCGTACTGCATTATCCATGCAATGGTACAGACAGCGCCATCTCTTAATCGCTATGGGAAACATACCTAGTTGGGGCATCAGTGATACTCAACTTAATGTTACGTTTATATGTACTTTTGATGGAAGAAATTATCGTTTAAATAAAGTAAAATCCTTTACGATCAAAGTAAAAATAAATGGAATTCAATTACCGAAAATTAATATTTAAGTGTGCTGAAGGATATTGAGAAAATTAAGCAAATAGAATAATTATTTTTAAATACAGCTATTAAAAATATATAAATAATAAATCGACTTTTATAATCGACTGTTTATTAATTTTATAATCTCTGAGCGATTTTTTGTTACATGTTTATATATCCTATATAGATCCTGTAACAATGGTTTCAAAGTACACCGCGGACATTTGAAGTCAAAAC
Source organism: Dufourea novaeangliae (assembly GCF_001272555.1). Lineage (NCBI taxonomy): Eukaryota > Metazoa > Arthropoda > Insecta > Hymenoptera > Halictidae > Dufourea > Dufourea novaeangliae. The sequence goes on along the minus strand of NW_015373913.1, from coordinate 263,305 downwards.
TTTTAGTCACATAAACGTTTATTTTACCAACTAACATGTATATTAAGTTAAGAAATTAAATTTTGTTAATCTTCAACAGATTTCTTGTTTCATTATATTTTTCATATTGATACATACCGTAAATTCCTAAAATTTATAATTTAATAACGAGTGTTTTCTTTTGTATTAATGATATGCCAATTTTCCGTCTACTTTATGTCTTTTAAGTTCAATTCATATCAAGGAACAATTGTCCTAATGAAAGTTGACAATATAGAAGACCACTTGCAATCGGACAATTGCATATCAGTTGTTGGAAACTCAACAACTCTTAAATACCAATTTGTCGTTTCTAGAAATAACATCAAGAATGATCAAAACGTGAATACGTGCATCCAGCGTTTATCGCTTGGTTCAGACTAGCCCACCCTTGCTGAGTGACATATGTATGTATGCGCATCTATTCGAACCGTACTTGTAGATGGCTACCGCATAACTTTCACATTGGACATCATTAGGAAGTACTCTCAAAGATGAAAAAAATTAGTCGAAATCAGTAGTCTTGCTAATAAGAGTTCTGTTTCCAGTATTTATGCATTTGAAAATACGATGGATTCAAATAAATCCATCCACGGACGCCCGCGAGACTACCGAAAAGCATCAATATTATAAGGGTTGAGAGTCTTTGATGTAAAGTTTCGATAGAACCAATAATTATTAAGTCTGTCAATGAACCATACACCATTTTGAAACTAGAAAGGTAATAGGATTTTAATTTCAGGTGATTTTTCTGATATATTTTCATAAATATGGCGTAGGGTCGGTGTATACTTTGTAAGATAAAATAAGCGACTTCTTCATTAGTGATAAGTATTACATTTAACGTAACCGATTATTCATTGGCATCCCTAACAGTATAATCGTTCAACGTGTTTATTATGTAGAATTACAGACAGACGATTGGCTTTCTATAGCAATGAAAATATGTCCTCTTGGCTGCCAGCTATATGTATATCATACATATAGTGAGTAACGAAAGTGCTCAAACAACAGGGTTACATATTCACCCTATTCTAATAAATTGTTTGCGATTTGCATATATATTGTTTCATTTTTTACCTAATGCGTATCTTTCAGTCTATTTATGATTTTCTTCAGTCTATCAAACCATTTACATAATTTTCATATCTACCATGAATCTTTACTTAATTACCCCATCGTTCAAGAACTCTCACTACTCACTGTACCTACTGACGCCCCTTTGATTTTAAAAGAACATCCTCAATAATTGTGCGTATAATACATATTGTCTTCAACAGTAGGTACGTGGTTCATGAACACCTGAATCAACTATACATACTATAGTACTACATGTAGTATGTACATGTAGATAACATCGATGCAGGGGAACCATACCGAATCAATTGTGATCTACATCCAAACTTTTGTTACACGTACCGAGTATGTCTGAAAAATAACGGGATTGACAATATGTTAATTCAAACACTGACTATATTTTCAAAAGTCATTCAGTTTATTCGAAATATGGTCCTTTGGTATGAATACAACGCTTGGACACGGTCGACCAATGTGTGGATAAATTTCTGGTGATCTGCTTTCACGACTGGATTTTTGCAATTTTCAGTCTTGGACGTCAGAAGTAATCACAGAGAGTCTAATCAGGTCAATATGGATCGGCAAGCACTGATATTTGCTTCTTAGCCAAAAAAGCATCTACAAGAACCGTGGCAAGGACACTCAAAGCCTTTTTGAAAGATCACCAGAAATCTATCCATTCATTGGACATTGGATGACCTTTGAATAAAACGAACAATTTTTAGAAATATAATGAGTGTTTCCAATTAATACGTTGTCAATCCTATTGTTTTTTAGGCATACTGTGCATGTACATTCTTCAGAATTAGTTTAAATACAAAATCTGAAATGAAAATAGTGAATTACATATTGGTACACAAAATCCACGCATTTCCCTGACATATCAGGTAGAACCAAGAATCTAGCGACTACTTAGGTCACAGAAAATTCTCGAAAATCTCGATCGTGCAGAGAACGGATCTGCGGGGTAGCGTGTACGTGCAGAGGATGGATCCGCGAGTTTTTCGTGAGTATTCAGCCGCGGTATAATCTCGCATCGAGTGGTTGGATAGACTGAGATGAAAGAGAACCGACGGGGAAGGATAGAGACGTAGAAACGCACACACGGAGGGGTAAGTAGAGAGACAGAAAGAGAGAAAGAGAGGAAATAGCAGAGTCGTTGCGTGTGTGTGCGAGGGTGGAGCGAGGGGGGAGAGGGAGAGAGTGAGAGACGGAGGGCGGGAGACTTAAAGAGGATTGCCGATCCATCCATGAGGGACGATGCAGTCTCTGAATGCGAGATAAAACCTCGCTGATGCCCAGTAGAGCGATCCGAGTGGTGCAAGCAAGAGGGCAAGCTAACCGGGGAAGCGGGAAAGAAAGGAAAAAAAATATAGAGGGTTAAAGAGAACGCCGGGCAGAGACAGAGAAAGAGAAGGGGTGCGGAGATCCATTGAATGCGGCGGAAGGTAAAACTCGAGGTACCAGATCCGAAGAGAGACGCTGAAGACTCTTCCAAATCCATATAAATTGTCGTATTGTTAGAAGGCTGTACCGCATACCAATTCGAGATGACACGAAAAAATCCTCGGAGAGGAGTTCCGTTGACAATGTCGCCGGTCTAGTTGCAATTCCAGAGTCGATACTCGGTTCTATTCCGGCCCGTCTACCCCGCGATTCTTGGAAATTTCACGGGGATCAAAATTCTTTCCCTGGCGAGGAGTGATTTTTACAAAGTTACGGAAAATTGACATGATATGTTAAGCTGGGATTTCCTACAACTGTCAGACTAGTGTGGCTACGTTTAAACGAAGCGAGACCTATTTATATCTGCTTCTCATTTCATTCCATTGTCTTCGACGTGTAACGTCTGACGAACGTCTGCTTCGGACACATTCGTCAGACGCATATAGTATGTACAGGAAATACCTCCTTTGGGCGTTTTGTTCAATCTACTTTTGGTGACATAAGAAATAGACGTCCTGTTACTGTTTTCCATATTCTGCAGTAGATTTGTTTCAATATTCGTTTTTAACAGTTATTGTCAAATTTTACTCCAACATCCTTTAAGTGGTCAAAGTAAACGGTTAGGCGTACCAACAAGCAACCTATTATTATATTCAATACCATCTTTTCTTAATTTTAATGTTCATTTTTAAGAGAATAATAAACACATGCATTCACAGTATTTGACGTTGTTCTCCAACACTTTACGCCATTTTCTCAAGTTTCAGAGTACGAAGGAATATTAATTTCTAATTATACTGTTATCTTCTTAAAAAAGTACTGAATTATTTATTGGTGCGTCTAATACTTTGTATGTATATAATTATCTATCTTAATTGAAGTACATATGTATATCGCGACGTGAAAAAATGGTTTCTTCCGAACTGTCCGTATAACCCGTAATGGTTATTTTGTTTATTATAAATTTTATTTCTGCAGCTATCATGCGCAGTTTATATTCTGTAATTCTTATTCTAATGTAGTTTTCCAATACAATATTATATGTTTGAATAAAGTCTAAAAAGGTGGTAAGTAGGGGATTGTGAGCAGTGATACAATTTCGATAAAAATATGGCTGGTATTACTGACTTGCCGTTGTGACTGTTAGAACTCATAATACTAAAGCGATAACTGAGAACCGGCTATTAAGAACTATACAGTATCTGCGGTTTAAATTTGTATAAATTAGTGAAAAATTTCGATATCCGGTCAATTCGTGAAATGTTTGGCCACTTCACGCAGTACGTAGTCTGTTACATTGATCAAAGTTCAAGAACTGAGAGAATATTAAGTACATACATTTCAGACTTTGATTGGTCAGTTTTAGAATGATTAGACACAGTTTGCCAATACACGAAGTAATTATTTCTAATAATTCGATTTTGAAATACTTTTGAAAGACATTGTTCCGACATCGCACAGATCTAACAACCTTCGATTCGTTTACGTTCTATTATTTTGCAACTTTCAGAGCTTGTTTCCAAATAAAATTTCTTTGATATATCGCTTCATGAATCTACGTTATGAAAATGTTGACCTTTGCTACACCATATCAATTGTTATACATACTAGAAATAGTTACACTTAGATGTTGTTTACAAACCAATAGTAATAGTGTCAATGAAATATAACATAGATTGTCCAATGGAGACTAGGATGACCAAGTGTGTGTGGACAAGCAGTGGTCTGACCTACCACAAATCATTTCACGGGTTCTGTCGCTGTAATAGCGCGTAATGACAGTAACCTTGTGTGGATAGGGACGAACAATATCAAATGAAAACTGTATTCCGTGCAACTTGAAAGCGATTACGATCCAAAAGTCGTTATTTCGTCATTCTTGATTCAGAAAGGCCAGCATAAACTCTAAATCATGGATGATATCGTTCGTTTTAGTCTCCCGATACCGATAAACCAAAAGGACGTTTGAACGCCAATACGGGTGATCTCTGCCGCGGGTAGCCGTTAGGAAGATCGAAAGAAGAGACTGGCGATTATCACGGCTGAGCGAACGGTTCGCTGACACACGGCCCTTACCACTGAAAATAGCCCGAGCGTGGATACAAGTGGCAAAATTAAAAAGGAACACGAGGAGCTGCCTTTAATCTCCCGGTCTATAAAGACTGTTCCACAGGCGGGAGAATCGGTACGCGGGCAAAAGAACGAGACGGTGGAAAGGATTTCGCGAGATTCGGCAGCAGCCGGTACGTTTCGAAGGCATCGGCAGAAAGGAAATCGGCTTACCCGGGCAAAAATATACTGATATTTATGAGGGTCGCGACATCAGAGCTAATCTTTGGAAGATAATAATTTATCGGCCACCGACGCGCCAAGGTGGTGTATTTTGACTGAAATCCCTTTGCCCCTTCTTTCTTCGAGCATCTTTCCACGCCGAACCTCCTACGATTCCGATCCTCGGGAGCACCGACTCATATTTCACTCGACTTCAAAGACACAGATGACAGTGCGGCGCGGTGAACTCTGACAGTGGCGAATAGTAGGTGAAAAAAAGTTCGAATTATTGATCGTGTAATGTACCGATATCTTTCGTGTAGGCATTTTATGTTGTCCGTTGTATCTTATATATGCAACATTGAAAACTCATTTGTATTTTAAATCATATTCCTGAATTTTCACACTACATACTTCGCATAGTCCTCTTCCGGAACTCTGAGAAACTTAAATAATTCGTAATGAGTAGTTCATTCTGATGCAAAGGTCCATTTAACCTGACACTATATTAGCGCGAATTTGCACAAGCGAAACATTGTTTCGTCTGTAACATTCTATTTACCTAGCATAATGGTTACAAATTTTCATATTCAACGAATGATTTCTCACTTTTACAATTATTACCATTGAATTTCTGAGGAAATTTTACCCCGAAAAATATGAGTTCCATTTGTTTTTGTTCTCTTCAAGTTCTTAATCACAAAAATTCAAAATTCCAATTCGCACTAGTAGGGTGTTTATGTATACTGAATTCGGATGTGGTATCTGAGGGTTAAATACCCACATAAAAGATTCTGTTTTCATGCAGTCTGAACTATATAATGTAGTAGAAGTTCAATGATATTTATTTGTACATTTCTTTATACCATCTTGAAGATAAGAGTGTCTTGTAATAATTAATATTTTCGGAACTACATTCGGAAGACGCTTTGGGTAACTATTGAACATGATTGAATGCTATTCCATACTATTGAAAGCTTCTTCATTAGACGTTTTATTAGAGTAGAAAAAACATAAATATAAAATCATTGAAATTCCTACTTTACTCTGTTTTATACTTTTCCACAAACTATAAATGCATAAATTTCTCAGTCTAAACAGAAATGTATTTCTTTTAAACTGAGCTTTTTTCCTCGTGAAATCAAATATTTCGTTTCTCAAATCTTCAAATTCAAAAAGTTCAATTGAATACTCATTAATTGTAATTGTCTTAGCGAAAATTCACAGTCGTGACTGAATTTTTCCAAAGAAACCTTTCTTCTTTTGACAGACATCTAACAAGGTGCATTTTCGAGATATTCATTCGTAAAAATCGATGTCGTTGATCACGTGCATCGCGCGATGAAAAGCTATATCACGATGAAGCGTTCGCGCGCGCGCGCGCGTAAAGGACCGGCACCGCACCAGATCGGGACACGGCCCGAATAATAATAGGATCCGAATTCCTCGGTGATACATCGACTGACGTTTCGTTATTTACGACAGCTCCCCTTAATCCACGCTAGAAACGGCGAATCGCATTAACGGGAATGGTGAATCCGAAAATCTGTCCTCGCACGGGAGTCCCAGGCTGCCGTGTACGAATCCTGATCACGAATCGCGAACGGATTACCCTTCTTCAAAAGCATGAGAATGTTAATGCGAGCAGGAATTCCTTCGCGCGACAAGCTTTCGGCTGATCCGATCAGAAGATAATTCTTGTTTTACGTAAATGCATATCCTTTTTATAAGCATACATCTAACGCGACTATCGTTGGACCTTTGATTAATCAGGTTGTTGCACGTTGAATCCTGATTTTTTTGTTCCAGAATCGGGCCTATATTTTGCGTTTTTTTTTAACTTCAGAAAATTAAATGAAATGAAAAATGAAATAAATAAATGAAAATTATAGATTCTGAAGGACAGAATCTTGTTTTGAATATGTTTGCACCTTCCTATCTGCATCTGAACGAGATTTGTAAAATTGGTTATTTAACAGGTCCAATTTTAACCGACTAAGTACATTTTCATTGAGAGGCCCAACGAAAAAACAAATACATTCTTCGAATTCAATTTTAAAATGCATTTAAAATTTGATAGTTCCCACATTCTTATATCAAAATCAGTTAACGTTGGTACGAGATATAAGAGATTAAAAATGTGGAAAATCACAGTTTTCCGCGACTTTCCACCTACAACTGTAGTAAATCTAAGAATTTGTACATCTTATGATGCCTGTCGCTCGTTTCTGTATCAACCGATTTTGATGAAATTTTCAACATGTAAATAACTAACCTAAATTTTCGATATGTATTTATTACATTTTCATTACAGCCTCGAATAAAAAAGTCGTAAAAAGCAACCTTTACTATTTTCTTCCCGATTTGGAGCAATTGCAACTTTTTCAAATCTTTTTTTCACTCATCATTTGGTAAACTAATGTTCCTAACTTCACAAAAGAACTCAAGACTCGGATCAATTTGAAAAAAGTTGTTCCGTTTTAAAGAGTATCCGAAAACATTTGTCCGGTACTGTATGTGTATGTCCATGTATATTATATGTATACATATACATATATTCGACTTGTATGGTATGAAGTATTTGTTTTTTTATTAAGAGATCTCTTAATTTTGCATCAATTAGTTGTGGTACTTTTAAATTTATTTTAATAAATAAAGGTCCACCATTAAATCGAATCACATCACACAATAATGAACACTTTTTCGTTAAAGAAACTAATATACAAACTTGCAACACATATTTTTTTTTAAGTTAGAGAGAAAGTAATGTATTTGTATACATATAAGTAGAGGAAGGAAATAAGTTACTTAATATTATTATTTCGTTGACTTACCTTACATTAAATTATTTATTTTGAATGTAATTTACAGGAAGTATACATAAAATAGAGTTTCAATTAAATTTCGATTAAAAACTAATATGTAATTGATTACCAATTGATGATTAACGATTAATATTTATGTATAATCAACAATTAACGACGGATTTTGTTAATTTTTTTAATAGTGAGCATTACTTAATCAACTGAAATAAAAAGTTAATTGAATTAATGTCCAACAGAAGTTGAAAGTTGGGCGCAAAATGAAACAAAACACGGTGTCGATGCTTGTGTTCACGACGCACGTGTCTGAAAAGCTAGACTTTGAAAAGCAGTACACGAGATAACACGTATTGTAGGTACTATTTAACTTACGAAATTTATTTTAAAATGTGTACGATAAACATAGAGTCATTAATTAATGAAGTGCAAAGCAGATTAATTCAGAAGTGCGAACGGTTACGATTGACCGACTCATGTTTCTCGATTATTTCGTCGTCCGATAGTTCGACGATCGTTGGCCGTCTACAAAACGACAATCGTCTGTCTTGTGTCGTCCGACAGAAACGCTCGTGTGTTATTGTACGGCAACGCCGTCCACGTGTCGCTGAACTACCCCACATGCTATCTTAAGTTTGAGATGGGAAGTCCTTCTACATGCGGCTTACTCGCCGTATTTGATTTCAATAGATTATTTGTTCGTTCCGTTCATTACAGCACAACTTACCTGGAAAACACTTCACTAAAACTGAAGATGTACGAAAATGCATCGATATCTTAACCTCAAAACCGATATTATTTTTTCGTAATAGAATCAATCATTTATTTAATAGATGACGAAAAGTAGTCAAAAGTGAGGGAAAATATTGTGATGTTGGCTAAGTCTAAATACATTAGGAAATAAATCTGCATCTTTCACAAACATAAACGATGAGAATTTTTGCATAGGCTTCATATATGTATGTACAAAATTTCACTGGTAATCGTCAGCAATGTCGAACACAAAGGAGGCCACTGTTGGACCATAGTTGATTACTTTTAATACTTTTTAAACCAGGTTTTTTAAAATGTCGTATTCAATTTCTGATGAAACAAAATTATGAATCGGATAGTTCAGTATCAGAAATGAAGAGAGTCATGTTCGTACTTCATTATTCGTCGTCAACAAACGATCCTATAAACGGAGACTTCGACCGCAACGTATTAATGCATCTTTAAAGGGTTAAAACACATTTGCTCGCCAGAAAACACAGAAAATCCAATCGTCATCGATTCTAGACTCTTGACTCAAGACCCGATAAAATCTTAAAAGGAAAAAGAAGTAAGTACTGTCGAGACATTTTTCAGCCAAAATAAGTGGGCCATGCTCGCAAGGGGTGGCTATCGAGTTCTCGAAGAGTCTCCGGTCGTTCCGTGAATTCGTAAAGAGAGAATTCGCGGTATCCTCGAGACATTCGGTAAAAGGCAACGAGAAGTGGAAGACGGAGACGACGAAGACGAAGTCGGGGCGGAGAGGAGCAGAAGAGTTGAAGGAAGAAGGGAGAAAGCATGTGTCCCAAACGACGTATGCACGCCGAGACACGTAAACGATATATCAGGGGGTTAGCCGCTGGGGACGGATGGCCCGGGCCATCTTTCTTCTACTTATACGTGTGATATTCACATGCGCAAACGTGATACACTCTATAGAGAGATCCACCGGCAAATATCCAGAACTGCCGCTCACCGAGCACACCGGCAGCACCGAGTGCTCTCGTGAGCTGTAAATGTATTAAGGTTTGACGACCGTGGTGGGACCCTTTTGGTACAGGGGGGTGCGCAGGGGCTGGTCGGATCTTGTGCCTTACCAGTACGTGCCGCACGCATGGAAGTTTCCTTGTTTCAGCCTGGACAGGACCGAGAGATCGCTTTGTCGCGGGGAAATATAAGACGTTTATCTTGAAGGCTGGACCTGCTGCCTGATTTTTATCCCAATTGAATGACTATTTGCCACCGGCTCGTGTTTCTTAAATATTGATACACCACCGAGAATTGTTAACACAATTGTGTTCTAGAGATGGTTTAATTCATTGGCGTGGTTCTTGCCTCGCTTGGTCACGCCCGACTGTTTCTATGTCCGTGAGATACTCAGAGACACCTGGCTCTGCAATTGCATCCTTCAATCATTGATATTCAAGGATACTAGGGATTCCACTCGCACCAACGGGATCATCAGTCACCCTCATTAGAATATACTATAAACGTTTATAGTGCACATCCTAATACGATGCTTATAAAAATACAAATATCAGTTCTGGTAATGGAAACGTATCGCATACAATATACGACTATTAAACAAAGTCTTGTTCGTATCTTTATCGAATAATTAAAATTAGTCGACGTTATGAAATATTGTGTTAATACTATTACTAAAATTTGAAATCAATGGCTGAGATGCAAAGGTTGTGGTGGACCACAGATTGCCTATGAGTCACTAAGAAATTTTAAATTGGCTGAACAATGAATTTATGACCTCCCTAGAATTTTCAAGTAATAAATAATATTACAATTGAATATCTTACGATAAATGGTAGTTGAGTAAGTAAAAGCAAATATCGGAGTCCTTGCCTCGTTAATTGTCACATGATTTCCCCCAGCGAGATTCCTGAAACAGTTAGTACTAACAATATGTCCAATAGCACTCTGAACTCTAAAGAAAACGAGCCTTCGAGTTGTGTATAATCTGTCTAATAGGGTGAACTACACAATACGCCCCACTTTTAAGGAAACTTCAATAAGAAAATATTTTGCAGTAACTCTGCAGTAACAACTAAACCAGAAACAAAAATAGCATAATATCTAATAAAATTAACAAAGTTCAATTTATTTAGTACCTACTCAACGCACTTTGTTGTGAAATTGAATAGCAACATTTTTTTAGATTTTGTGTAGAAACGTAACAATGACGATTCCAGTTTAACAGCGTTTGCGGACAAGTGAAGTAGGTTCGAACGAGCCGTTTGCAGTGGTGTATCCTTACTTCTGTACGTAAAACATTAGTAAAATGTTCTGTCAACTGGAACGTATTACATACCTAGTTTTAGTCTAATCTAGTATAATTGGATCTCCCACTAATTGTTACAATTCGTTTCTAGACTTACTACACTAAAAATATAAAGTTCATTCCATAAGGCGCGAGTAAATTTCAAAAATTTACATACATTAATGTTGCATTTACGTGCGGGGTACAGTAGTAATTCCGTGCATTAATGCCTCTCAATTATCAATACCAACGCATTATCGTGGCTCGAATGATACATAGACATAAGCGGAAGCTGTTGCGGGCAAAAGGATTCAATTGGAAGCGCGAATTACTTAATTCCATGCCGGCCGAACGAGCCGGTGCAGTGGAAATACGTGTGCGGAGGCATCAGGACGTCGTTGAAAGTGCTCGGGTACGCCAGCTCGTTTGTATGCCCGTGCATTATTACGTCCTTATATTATATCGCCAAGGTACAAATGTCCGTACGTATGTAAAATTCCTAGCTCGGCCCGCGTAGAGCCATAATAATATCTGTGCTGATAAATGAGACACATAAACGTACACGTAGGAGATCCCCCACTCTCTTCTTCCCTCTCGTGCCACCACCCCTCTTTCCCGTTTGCTGCGCGCCACCGCCGCACACGACCACCGCCGCCGACGACGACTCCACCCCCGTATGTCTTGGCTTATTCCACTTTTGCGGCGATGCATTACGAATTTTACATTTTACAAACGGCCCCGTTATCTCCGGCGACACGCGATCTTTCGAGGCCCCGACGCGAAGGACGATCAATTTGTGGGAACAGAATTATTGGAACTGATTTCTATCGGACGGTGGTATTTAACTCCCTTAGAACTTGGGTTCTGACACTTACACGTTGTCTTTTTTCGATCCTCTATTATTCTTGAAGTGGTACAGAATTTGGATCTTGATATATCAACAACTAGTTGCGTCAGTGCAATAGTCTTTATGGATTTTGTACAGATCATGTGACTGCCACGATTTTGTGGAAACAATGAATAATTATGTGTATTGTTTAAAGAAAAATTGTGAAAAAAGTGTTTCATCGTTTAAAGTAAAATTGAATTTGATCTCCAGAAGATACAATATATTAGAAAATTAGAGTAATAAACGTTACAAACACCGCAAAAAACATGTATTTATTATCTGTTCGGACAAATTATTATGTCAATACCATTCTATGGTAAACTGTAAATCGATTAATATTATTTAATTATATAAATTCACTGAATAATGATATTCCAAAAAAATGTTTTTCAGTATAAAAATTCCTATTGAGAGTTCATATATATATATATAAAAGAACCATGATGTGTTTCATTAAATTGTTATTAAATTATGAAGGAATTTCTTTATTAGTATACTCTTTTAGAGCAAACCCCATCAAAACTTTTGCAGTGACCCAAATATTTTGCTTACTTAAAACCATAGGTAAGTATTAAGGTAAAAGTATTTTTTTTTGTCTTTTCACTACCTTTATGTGAATATACACTACCTAAAAAAGTATTACTTTGGAAAGATTGAACGAAACCGATATACTAAAACAGAAATAAGTAGTCTAGATTCCTACTAATTTCACAAGTTCTACTAATAATAATATCTTACTCTTTCATGAATTGTGAAATCTTATTTTATACTTACCGTCGTTAGTGTAGTCAATGTATCGATGACGTTTCTTCCATAAAAATGGATTCAATTGTCACCTTTTGAGTTAGAAGTGTATTAAATCATTTATATCCCCACACTGCTCATTTAGACCGCAGAAGAGTATTCATGTAGTACTGTACTTGTGTCTATAGCTTAAAGCTCCTGTATGATTTAACATGTTTAGATATTTAAAAAAAATTGTCTTATAGCCAATTGTATGAGAAAACCTTTCGTCGTCGTGTAATGTCTCCTTTGCCAAAGAGCGAGTAATGAAACAGCGAGTGTACTGATGGCCGAAAGAGAAAGCATCACCTATATGTATGAGGGGAGCAGCGAGTGTTGTCGAGTGATAAATAACGAAAGATTTGCGAAATATATTGCGGCGGCAACACTCGTTTTGCACGGTATAAGAGGTTCCGTAAAAGCGTTTATCAAGCTTTCCAAGGTGAGCAATTTCTGCGTTCGAATGATCTGAATGTCATAAAATATTTTGTAGGTAAGACATAATGTCACTAAAAAATTGACATACATACTACTATTTAAAAAAATACGCGTCAGTACTTTTTAGTGCTTAAATTTTACTGCCTTTAGTGCAGTGTACAGAACACAAATATATATGAGAATAAAGCGCGAAAAATTACTCCTTCGTAGCGGGTCCCTATTGCATTGGGACACTGGTTTTATAAACGAATGGCTGGTTAATCCGAAAGTATATGTCAAGTATCATTTATAAAACTAATATATAAGTATAATATCATTTATAAAACTAATATAAAAATCATCAAACTTGTCGTTATATGATTATTGGCCGTTTCGAAGACCGTTCTCATAATTTTTTATACGGTTTGTACAGTTTGGGGACGATCCTCATAGTTATTTATATTATACCAAACTTTGAGTTTCATGTATAAATATGTTGGATGTTTAATTTCAAAACAAAATTTATTAACAGTCTCATCTTTCCTAAGGAATGCCAACTTAATTGTATTTTCTTACGCAGAATGTTTATTACACACAAGACTGTGGTTCATTAATAATTGAACATAAAGCAACTTATTTCTAAGAAAGTAAGACTCGAGTGTATTTGTTTTAATTAATTGGAATATTAGCTTAAACAGCACATGGTAAAACCAATTAGTCTATAACAATATTGAATAAATATCGATTGCTGTATATTAATCAGTTTATAGCGATAACATTGCATTACATATTATCAACTGACTGAAAATTTTTATAGTTGGCAATTTGCATTACAGAGAATCCCCGTTGTTGTTACAGGCGAAAAGTCTTCAGCACCTCATTTTGTCTCTTGCCCGAAGCCCGAGCCTCGGTAACAAAAGCGAAGGTGCAACAAAGTATATATGCGCTTGAATCGTTGGAATAACGTTCGAACACTCAATGCCGAGGAGTCTTCGCATACTTAACGAGGATTCTTTGTATTCACTAAGCGTCTTTTTGTAACACGTTAATACTGATTGTGATAACCTTGTGCGTCGTTAATCTTCATCTACAGTGGTCGCTCGTTTATTGTATATTTCGGGGCTGTAGAGGGCCAGAATTCCAGGAATTATGCAATAAACGTGCGCCAATCACCCAAGCACTTTCCCCACCACTCGGCCGTTCAGTTGTACGACTCAGCTATACATACATATATGTATACATATATAACTGTTTTGTTTCATCACTTTCAGTTTTGGAAAAATTTAATGTTAAAGAAAAATCCTATTTTTCGCATATAAATAAATTTTGCAATGTAACTATAGAATATTTTCATGCAGAACAATCGAATATTTCTATATATACATACATATATATATATATATAGAGAGAGAGAGAAATATATATATAGTTTGTAAAGTAACTAGCGCGTGAAACTCTATCAGATACGTGAAGTGAGAATCGGAGCACTTAAAAAAAAAAACAATTTGTTCTACAGTGTAATTATAATGAGTGCGTAAAACCAAAAATTCCAATTTATTAGTTCATCATTAATTTAATTTACAATTAATTATCGAATTTAATTATTCACTGTGATTATACATCGATCGAATTAAAAATTTAATTGTTAATGGCGATAGATAATCAGATATCTCAATTGCAATTTTTAATCGTTAATTGGATTAAATATTGCACAACACTGCTCTCGAGATGTTTGTCAAAACAGTGTCACTAAAAATCAATTTTTAATACATTATGAATGTTGAAGTATATTTAAACAATCATGAAGAGATTGGTTAATTTTGCACCAATGTTTCGGGATACATACTTTTAAAGTTATCTTAAAAAAGAAAAGTCCAGTGTACCATCGGACCGTATTACACGGTACTGCATATTTTTTTGTAAAGAAATGCTTATAAAAAGTTACGACGTACTTTTCAAATCAGAAATAAATTAATTTATTTATATATAAAAAGAGAAAGAGAAATTTATTCATTCATTAACTTAATTTAATATACTATTCTTCATTCAAATTTATTTATTTGATTTATATCTTGATCAAAATATCAAATGTGGTGAAAATAATCTACATGTGTGTAATGTACAAGAAGCATACATAAAATAATTTTTAATAAAAATTTAATTCAAATTCTAACAATTGATGATTAGCAATTAATATTTATAATCAACGATTGACAACTTTGTTAACTGATTAAATTAATTGCGATTTTTTACGATTAATTTTTGTAACCATAAGCACTAATCAATCAACAAAATAAAAAATGTTAGTCCATTAGTGCCCAACACTGCTCGAGAAAATCGTATGTCCTAGCCTCTCGAATTCTCAGGATATGTATGTTTGCAGATTGTTTGCCGACTCTAGCATACATCGGCCGACGAAAAGGATAACGTTCGTCGCATCGTCCAACGACAATGTCGTACGTCTCTCGTGTGTGGTCTCCAATGCCAAACAATATACCTCTACGTCGTCCATGACATTCGTCAGTCGAAAATCGTTCTCCTGCGGTCCAGTCGACGGCCGGCACGACGTTTCTCATGTGCGCCTATAATGTAAATGTATGTATTTCTACAGTCGTCCGTTTTCTGTTATCCGACAAAAACGCTCTTGTGGCCCCGGCCTAAGACGACTTTTCGACTTCCTTGCCCAGTAAACCGTCTTTTTTTGTTCAATTCACCAATCAAACTCTTGACTTGATGATTACATTTAATTGTTGTTGATTGGACCAAATTGTGATTCAGAATGCTTGCAGCTCTTCTACTTTCCAGAACATTGTTTGCTTTTGAGATCAAAGTAGCCTGTTCTAAATCTTCGAAATCACTCTCAGCGTATACTTTCAATTAAAACAGTTCCTCTATAGATAGAACAAATCAATCTTCTCACTTCAATGGCAGTTTTACCCACAATACATTGCAATAGCATAGATGTTGAATATGGATCTTATCAACCTTTATATTTAAGTCCACTAAATGGTGAGTTTTAGTCAACAAATATATTTTACTAAATATGAAAGTAACTGCAATTATTATTATAAGTGCCAACTGTGAAAATTTAAATAAGAAAGTACACATACAGTGACTATAAGTACCATTTATTTACAAGGGATGGTAACTCTGCATAGTCCTGACAAAATTTATTTATAACATGTAGTAGTAAGATATTGCATAATTTTTGTATAACTAAATCGTGTACTTAATCATTTAAATCGTATTTCATAATTTTGCTTTCTTCCTATCAAATATTAAATAAAAATAGGATTTTAAAACAATCATCGATTAATACTCTCTACTGCATTAAATTAAAATCTGGAAAAATAGTGTATTCACTGAAAGTCTACAACCAAAAAAATTTAACCATGGATTCGAAATAATCAAGCTCCTTCTTTCATTTAACTTTTAGAGCTCCTAGTATCCAATGGTAAAATCTCTACTCAGTATTCATGTGATACTAAAAATTCGCCATGTCTTATATAATAACCTATGTAATAATGGCCCATCTAAAGGAATTGCGTCGTTCAGTTGCAGTTTATCACTCTACTTGAAGAAGAGACACACACAAATTGCTATAATAGTTTGGAACATAATCAGTAAATTCTCATCTAACAATACCACTAATAATAGTAACGCTTATATTACGCAAACGAACGACTAAGGCAAATATTAATAATGAAGATAGTAACAGGCGCATAAAAAGCAAAGTACTGCTTAATCGTGACTTCAGAAGACGTAATAATTGCATTATCATATACTTCCATAATATGTATTTGTTATCTTATTTCTGAGTGTACAAAATTCTTGACAGAACATCAAAGTCTCTGTTCAAACCCTGTAACTGGAAATGGAAGCAGAAATTTAATAATACTTCATGACTTCATTTTAATGCATCACTGATCTCACAGACCAGTGTATTACTTTGATATTTATTTCAATGGTGACTTTAATCCCTGCCAATCTTTCCAGTGGTTCTACATAAAAAAAATAATTAACTAATTGGTAAAAATAAACTTCATATATTGTTCAAATGTTCTGTTGGATAGCTAAATATTTTGCACTAATCATTTATTCACTAATCGAATTATCATAACATAATAAATTTCTCATCTTATATTTAAATAGCCAAAGTCCTAGATCGGAAATATCAATTGCTGTTTCGTTCCTACTTCCTGAAAAATGTAAATTTCTAATATTTTACATAATGTTTTCTAAATGATGTAAATATTCGTATTCCACTAGCGATCAACAGCAGTCGATACCGTTAAAACAAATAATTGAATAAATAAAACATGAATCATCCACTAAAGCTTCACTATCCCGATTGAAAAGCAAGAATCATTAGCATAGATCTCCCACCTATCGGAAGGAGGAAATCCAGAAAGGGAGAAGATGAGAATGTAACTGAAAGAAGTTCCAAGATTCAGCGCGTATGTGACCAACGCCATCGATCGGTATTATCATAAAAGATCTCGACAGAAAGGACTGCAGATGCACTTCTGATGTTGGTCTGGTTCCACGTCCAACCGGGAAGAAGTATACCGCGAGAGGGAGTCCCGACCAAGCTTAGCCATAATCTGAAATATATTGGTACCCGGTGTTTGTCCACATCTTGTTGACCGGCATTATAAATCGGCAAAGCGTAGGCATTCGCTCGAGGACATTAGTCAAAGCCGGGGTAAAATGTCGTACGCGATAATGTGGCTGATATCGCGGAACAGTGTGTGCGAGGGCCCATCCCCGTGCGCGCTCGAGGACGACGATTCTCGCGGAGTAACCCAAGAATCAGAAGGTCGTCGAGGAATTGGCAATGACCCCTCGAATGGCCGTTCGCGATCCTTTTGCCCGATGAAATGTTGATGGAGTATAAAATATGGATCGATGAATCGAGCGCTTGGGACCGGACCGTCAGGAGAATTCTGAATTCTGACCTGACTTGGAGGTCTAGATAACTTTCAACTGAAATAAAATGTTTATGTTATATTGCATGAGAAGTTGAAATATAATCAATGAAGTGGTCTAATGAGAAATTCATTATTCTCTTGATAAAAAGTAGCATTTGAGAATTAAAATAAAATGAGTGTAAAATTTGTTGCTAGAAAAATTAGAATAGAGTATTCGAGATTGACAACATGTTAAGGTAGTTAAGGTGTTCAGTGTCTTTTGAAATTAATAGTGAGTAATGTTAAAAATAGTAAATTATTATATAGTATATCTAATAATTAATGTTTTTCATACTTTTTGGAACAAAAATCTACTAAGACATTTTCTGATGCTATCACTTAGCAACTAGAAGCCGATGGTTACGTGTAATAATGACTAATCTCCGATTTCTTTAAAATAATGGTGATAGAATTTAAATTCAAAACATATTTCCAGGTCTTTATCCAGGAAAAATGGCATATCGATTATCAAAGAGCAATGAATACTTTATAAGACAGCATACGTTATTGTTTCTTTAAGAATAAACACAAAATTTAAGAAAAATAGTAAATAATTCTTTAGTACACCGAATCATTTGTTTTTTTAAATAAGGTCGTCTTAGCGTTACGCAGTTTGACAAATCTACTATCAAGTTTCTGGTTTGCAATTCTTGGTACCAACAGTTTCTGGTGGTAGAGTGTTGAGCAATGAGATTTTACTTTTATAACTACTACTGTTTTAGTATTCTTAGAGTAAAATCATTTCTCGTTGTAATGTACCTCCATTCACTTTCTATACTAGTAAATTATTACTTCGTTAATAAAGAAGTTAAATTACACCGAATTGAAATGAAACTCTTGTTAATAACAATGCTAAAATCTCAACTGTAGAACGAAATTTTTTAATGATCTTAAAAACTCGAACTTATTGGAAAACTGTTCATTAAAATGCCGAGAACAACTACATTAATTAGCTCGTTAGAAGCAGATAAATTAGATAAAGCTCTTAACAACTTGAGTTGAAATAGATCCAAGCACTATAGATTTCGGATTAAAAGCGAGGTATTGTACATAGAATGTTATTTACAAAAAATATTTCAATTTTTTTTAGTGGTATATTCAAGGATAAATATCCTACAATATAATGTTATCGTATAACGCCGTCTAACAAGAGATGTACTAATTTCGAGATTAAAGATTGGACATACGAAAGAAGCTATCACCTATTCAACAAAAACGATTTTTCATCGTGAAATAAACAGATTATTACATTAATTATTAACCACACTGTTCTCCAATATAGATAGTACTCCACTAAGAAGCAACTGTTTATTATTAAACCTCCTGTAAAGAACCATCGGAATCAAATCATTAGAGTTTCTAAATAATTAGAAACTCTAATGATTTGATATGAATTGGATATAAATCCAAAAAATATTAAATTGTAAGTCATTAATAACCCAGTTAAGTAATTAATGCGATTGTAACTAACAAGAGGAAAAGTAGCCCAAAACCCAAAGGTCATTTGTTCTTATTACATTGAAACACGTTTTCATAAGAAACTTCGATCCCTTTCGGAATAAATATTTCAAAGTCAAGAGTGATTCTTTCTTGAAACCCACGTTTTAATCTACGATCACAGTATTAATCTATTGAGAAAAAAGAATTCATTGAAAAGCAAGGTGGCTTAAGGTCGGTTTCTTTGACACGTGATCGGTCCTGGAAAAAAGATCAAGAATGACAAACGGCCGAAGATACACCCAACTCGTGATAATACTTCAAAACCACGACCACAACGCGTACCCTTTAATGGACCCGATAAGCCAGTCGAGGCTTCGATTATTGGTAGCTATTACTTAGCTACCGATAAAGGAAGCCTCGGTTATTAATACCGGATCAGTAACAAACGATACGTCGGTGTTACCGTCGGCAGAAATAGTTGTGACCTATCTTCTTTCCTCGTTCCTTTCACTCACCGCGGCACGTTAAGCGGCCTCCGAAGCCTTGACGACAAATTGGCCGATAAGTCTGCGGTTAATAGCATTTTCCGGATGTTTCGTGGAACGTCGCCAGGGATGAAAATCGCGCGGTATTTCGTGGGGTTTGTTATCCAGAACATACCTACAGTCACTGTGATCTGACTACGTGCAATTATCGCTGATACCTCGTTTCTTTGTCTTTGAACTAAGAAGCAACTCTTAAGCAGTGGATGTTTATGTAGATTCACATTTTCATGGATTAGTCTTATAAAACGATAACTGAATAGAAGCTTATTATTTTAATGCGTAGTTTTACTACACAGGGCAGAATATAAGTAATGTATTTAACAGAGTATTAGCTTCTTCACTGTGCCTTCGCCAAGGAAAGACGTGATTTTGAGCTATGTAGTGCAAGCGATTGCAAACACTCAAGTAAAAGTGTGTGTAATACTTAAACCCGCATCCAGATTTCTCGGTAACTCCGTATGAAAGAGCAGCAGCTCTTCAGCTACTTTCTCTACTCGTAAAAAGGAGAAAACTACGAGTGTCTCTGACTACGGGGACACTCGCAGTTATTGCTCACGAAACATGGAGTCAATAGCAACAAAAAACACACCCTCAATGTCTTATGCAAAAATGGTTCAACAAGTGGAATATCCCACAAAGGAACAAGCAATAGTTCTAGATGCAATGGAAGGCCACAAGGTTCCAAGGTCCCAGTGGTTGGACACATCCTGATGATTGGACACTATCGTAAATTTTCATTAATATTAAATTTTTAAATAATAATAGCGAACTTCAGGATAGAAAATAATTATCCCTAGTTATTTCTTATCATAAATCATATAAAAATGTTCGCAAAAGCGCGATGTATTATTTAAAGAAAATATTATTATTTAGCAATCATGAACTTGAGGTGACGTAAATACCTTCGTAAATGTTTCACTAATATTGAGAGCGCATTCCTTAAGCTCGTAAGTAATAAATAATTCGTGTGTTTCGATTAAGTAAAGGTTTCTTGAACTTATTAAAGTCTCCAGAATTGATACTAACTTTGGTTTAATAAAAGCTTTTTCTTTTAATGTCGAAATTACCGAGTTTATTTACTGGTACATGAAAATGCTGATTGCGTAGTCGTTGGACGCTTGTCCAGTCACTCGAACAGCATTGAAAAAGAAATTTAAGATCTAACATCGATCTGGTACATTCGACCATGAACATGGCTGATAAAATTGATGTAAAAGTAGGCGAGGAAGCGTGAGGCTCTGATTACTACCCTATATTCATAGCAGTTAATGTAAGCAAAAGTTATTACAAAAAGAAGACCTTCAAATTAAAATCAACTCGTACAGATTGGGGAAATTACGCGAGATTCTTAGACAGACATTTTCCGCAATTTCTAATAGACCGCTATGATCAACTCTTACCGAACAAAAAATCTGAACTACTTGTTAAATTCATAAACCGAAACAATAAAATCTTGCACTCCAGTTAAGAAAAACAGCAACCAGCGTAAAGTATAGAACTCAGTACCCTGGTGGGACGCGGAATGCAACAAAATTAAAAGACTCAGACGCACTACAAAAAGTGGGAACATCCAAAAAATATGGAAGATTTAATAGGCTATAAAAAAATGTGTCATAGCGATTAAAACGTTTAAACAGAAAAAAGAGAGTTTGAATGAGTTTGCCAGGAGTATTAATTCACGATCAGACGCTTAATTTGTCTAAGATAAATGTAAAGGATGTTTTTAAAAATAAATCGACTAAAATCAACTTTTCGCATATCGAAGAAAATGATCTATCAAAACATAAAGTAGAGATTTCCTTGAACAAAATAAGTCTTTCGTGGGTCGATACCGATCCAAACCGGCTCCCACCTTGAAACGTAAATAACTTTTTTGACACACATTTCGCCTTTACAGAATTTAAGACAGCCTTAAACTCGGCAAATACAAAATAAGTCCCAGGAATGGACGGTATCGACTACGAAGTCTCATAAAAAATGCCGAGATAATATAAATTAATACTCCTGGATATATACAATCAAATATACGAGTTCAATGATTATCAATTAAGCTGGAAACAATCTTTTGTACATTATGTAAAAAAATCAGATGGTAAAAGTACATGTAAGACCAATAACAATGTTCTCATACTTATACAACCTCCTCGAATCACTCATAAAAAATAGGCTACAGTAGTGGGTAGAATTTAATAATTTAATCCCTAATGATCAATCTGGGTTCAGAAAAGGCAGATCATGCGTAGACAACCTGGTAAATCCGACGTTGCAAATAGATGAGGCAGTGACGAACAAAAGAGGTGTTATAGTCGTTTTTCTCGACGTCTGTGGTGCATGTATGTAATAATGTAAACAGCGATATCTTATTAATCAAACTTGCAGAGATAGGTTGCTCTGAGAACCTAGTCAGATTTGCCAGGTTTCTAACTTATGAAAGATACATCAGCACAGACTATACGAGTGGCGACAAGGACAGTGTACATACTATATGTATAAAGGAGTTCCTTAAGGCGGCGTTCTTAGTCCGCTACTCTATGTATATGTATAATATATGTATCAAATATCTCGAATAATTTGCCAAAAGTGTTACCATTTTCAAATTCGCGGATGATATAGCAATCTATTCAAAACTCTCACCCATCAATAAATGGAAAAATGTAATTGAAAGTGCGGTAAATACTATTAAGAGGAACTTAACAGACTTACAGTGGGTGTAAAAAGTATTCGTACACCCTTTAAAACGGAACAACTCTTTTAAAATTGCTCCAAATGACTTGAGTTTTTTTGTGAAGTTAGAGACATTAATTTACTAACTGATGTGAAAAATACATTTGTAAAAGTTGCAATTGGTCCGAATCGTGAAGAAATTATTACAGGTCGTGTTTTACAACTTTTTAATCTAAGGCTATAATGAAAATTTAATAAATACATATCGAAGATTTATGTTAGTTATGTATATACTGAAACTTTCATTGAAATCGGTTAATACAGAAGCGAACGACAGACATCAAAAGATGTGAGAATTGTTAGATTCACTACAGTTGTAGATCGAAAGTCGGAAAAAACTGCGATTTTCAACATTTTTAATCGTTTGTATCTCGTAGCAACGTTAACCGATTTTGATGATATTTTCAACATGTATACAACTAACATAAATCTTCGATATGTATTTATTAAATTTTCATTATAGCCTCAGATTAAAACGTTATAAAACACGACCTTTAATATTTTCTTCGCGATTCGGACCAATTGCAACTTTTCCAAATTTTTTTTTCACATCATTTAGTAAATTAATGTCTCTAACTTTATAAAAAAAAACTCAAGTCATTTGGAGCAATTTTAAAAGAGTTGTTCCGTTTTAAAGGGTGTACGAATACTTTTTACACTCACTGTAGGTCTGGAACTATTTCCACACAAAACCGTACTAATTCACTTTAATAACAAACATATTTTGCCCGGCAAAACAGATATTAAAATCGATGAGTGCATTGTAAAATCTAGTCAGACAGCACGCTTCTTGGGAATTACCTATGATTACAAAATGAAATTTATTCCACATATAAACGAATTGCAGAGGAAATGTATGAGAGCAGTAAACATAAAATTTCTGTGGTACCTGATAGGGTTCCGACCCCGAAACCCTGAATATTTTGTATAAAAGTTTCGTTCGCTCTATAATGGACTATAGTTACTTTGTATGCCTTCCGACGCGTAAAGATATGATAAGAAAACTAGAGACAATACAGAATGCTGCAATAAGAATCGCCCTAGGATACCGCAACAGGAAACCAACAAACATGCTATTAGCAGCATCTAAGTTACCATTCATTCAAGAAGAAATGAAGTTTTTATGTAACTGCTATTTAAGCAAAATGCTGTCAAATAGAAACTTGCCAGTAAACAAAACAGTACATAATTATTATAATAAACGCGTAAAAAAGAAAAGCAAGGGAAATCGGATACTGAAACAATGTATAGAAAGTACAGTAGCGGCCGGTAAGTTGATAAGTGTTCCAGGCCACTACATATTTACCATCATGAATACAAAACCATTGTGATTTCTATCCCAATTAACACCGAATTAGCCCAAGATTTGAGAAGTGTTGATAACCCAAATTTCGTATTGAACGAGATGCTGTCAAAAAACACAAATGGTAGTAAAACCCCGGGTAATATGTATGTGGGATCAGCATGCAAATGCCCTAATCTAGGTATTGAAGTAACAAGGAGTATCAATCATAGTGTATCTGTATTTACCGCAAAATGTATTACGTTAAACCAGCGGTGGACAAAATTGGCTGCCGGGAGCTATAACTTGTCCCCACCATCGTCCACCGTTACCATGGGGTGATAGAGACAAGAGTCTGTGCTTCTTTGTTTCTACGAAGGCACACGGTGCAAAAGAAAGGTTGGAAGGGGAAACAGGCGCGTGAGGTTCCCCTACGCTGTCCAGCGCTGCGTTAAACGATGCTCTTAAAATTGCCCTAAAAAACGCAAATAATAACTTTTTCATTTTTCTGACTCCTTAAGTGCCTTGCAAAGTCTTCAGAGCACCAAAAGAAATATTAGAACAAGCATATGGGAAATAAACAAAAAGTACAATACATTCTTACAAGATAATCCCAACAACAGTATAACATTCTTCTGGGTTCCGACGCACGATGGAATAAAGGGAAATGAAGACGTTGATCGCTTAGCGAAATCAGCTACAGAAACATTTGCAAATGAAGTTTCGACAGTCCCATATACTGACCTATTCGAGAAATTCCACGATATGAGCAATTTGGAAACAAAGCGCATTATAAAAGAGTAAGGCCTCTCAAAGGGAAAACATTACTTTCAAAATTGTTATAGAAACAAATCGGTGCCATGGTATGCTCATAAAGGGCTCTCACGTGAGCTTATAATTACCATAAATTGCTGTAGATCCAATCATTACAATCTAGCTGCATTTCTCTCGCGTGTAAATATCGTCAGTGATTCAAAGTGTGAGTGTCGAAATGCAGGTTAGGATGTAAATCATATTGTTTGGCAATGCCGGCTTAACAATCCTCAACGATTAAAATTAATCAAACTGCAAGAAATTAAACTATACCTTCCCCTAAGCATAGAAATGTTAATCGCTGAACCAAATATAGCGGCTTGTTCATTGATTCACAACTTTTTAAAAAACGGTAACCTTAAAATTTAGAATAAGAACCACTACTTAGAACACGTACTAGAACTTAAATACTATGTAAATATTGTAAATGATTGTACAGCCGAAATAAATCTCGTAAGAGATTTCAAATGCTTAATAAAAAAAAGTAAAAACAAAGTATTAAACTACATTAAAGTTTATATAGTTTATTCCGTTATATTCAATCATACATATTGCTGCACGTACAGATTACAATACCACGGCAAACCAAAATAAATTGAACAATTTTTTGTAACGTAAGTACATATGTAGGTACTAGATGATAAACTACAACTATAATTATGAAAGTAGTTCTATTTGGTCAGCTATTTAATAATGGTACTTAACTCTAATATGACATAGTATTATTTACACAGAATATTTAATGTTTTGTGATCATCGATTTTCACTCCCTTCCATCATTCTATAAACGGGTGCACCACTTATTTGAATAAATAGAAATTCCATAGTTTAGCTTTTATTTTAACTGTTTTTGGAAAATGTCAAAATGTTTGGGAGTCGCTGGGGACCGCACAGTGTCATTGTAGACAGATCATATTCTAGTCTAGACCTTTGAAAAAATCGATTTTTCTGCATTTTCCGAAAACATAACTTTTCGAAATTATGATTGCAGGGGGATTTGCCTAAATTCGTAAAGTTAACGAAGTTAGAGATGTTTCAAAGAAGAAGGCAACACAACCAGCGACGTGTAACGTACAAAGCTTTTAAGCGTTTTTCTTGAAACCCTATTTTTTTAAATGCTCGGCACGATATTACAAGTATTAATTGACTATCTGACTCCAGACTTGGTGTACACCTTCGATAGATGTGCCGCTATGGCATAAGACAGCATTACCAAAACGTTATTCTTTCCTGATTTTTCAATCCACAATTTGATATTCAAATTTCAAAGTGTTGCCAGTTCTAATGTTTTCGATACTTTTTTTATGCTGGTTCACACCATAGCCACACTCGTACTAATTAAGAATCTTTTTGGTTCTTCCATGTCAAAGAAGTTGTCGGATTCGTGTCAGCCAATATGACTCTTTTTTTAAGAGACAACATTGAATGACTTATGATTCCATCAATTTTGATCATTTTCACCTAACAAAAGTGGTAAATATTCTTAGAGTATGAATATATGTGTGTGCAGAAGGCCAATACCAAAAAGTATTATGGTTTCTTTGCAAAAAGAAATTTTCAGAGAAGCCTAAAGCCTAGATACCTCCTTAATATCAAATGTGCTACGAGTATAAATAACTATTTCGTCTATTACCTTGACACTGCAATTTTTATGCTCATTAGTATATTCTGCCATTACGGAATATCAACGTGCACAATTTTATTCAAATTATACTTACCAGATACATTATTTACCAGAAATATTATTTTATTCTGCAATTAAAATCCTCGATTATATCCACTAAGAAAATAGGCGACAAGTTTCTTCCCATATATTTAGAAGTTGCTTACCACCGTTAGAGTATTATGAAAGATCAAACACTAGAATACGATGTACAGAACAGTTCGTGTAGGCAAACCTAATAAACCGTAAATAGCGACAAATACGTCTCGAAGGCAACCACGATCGTAAATATCAACGGAACCGTGAGTGATCTATGGAACCAGTGCCGACGGAGGTATCAGAAATCTTGAGCGGCAAGCTGGAAGGTCTGCGGAGCCAATAGAATACGAATAGATCGTCCTCACCCGGTGCTCGTTCCCCTGTACTTTCCCCCGGTACGGTAATGCACTTATATAAATCAGGTTCAACCGCGGACCACCATAAAGCATTGCAATGTTTCGATGTCCGTAAAGCATTCCTGGGCGGGTTTCGCGTTTGATTCACGCTTGTCGGTGTGTGGGGCAGGCCCTTGAACGTCCCCATCGCGGGTCCACGGTGTTCCATGCCCGTTCAACGGTTCCTATACGGACACCGGCCCCCAGACACTGACATCGCCGTGACCATTCTCCACTACAGTTGGACTCAGGCGTGAGAGAACTTGTCGCCGGCAATAATAGTTTATTTGTCGCCGGGTTCGCCAGAACCGAGATATGTTCCGGTTACTCGTCCCGTTCCTCCCGCGGGGGATTGTTTATTATGCGAATTTCCCCCCCCCCCCCACCCCATTCACACCCGCGGCCGACGACCACCCTTCGCCTTTCAGATTTCTTCCTTTCTCTCATCGTCGTTTATTCCTCCTTTAATTACTGGTAATATTGATTTCTTTTCACTGATTACTAGACTGCGGATTTTATGCACGTATAGCCTATGGGCTTTTGTGAAATACAGTAGGACCCAATATAACACGGTAGTCGTATAATAAATTAATAATATATAGTACAATGTACAAAATGTACGTTTTGATGAAATTTACGAATTGAAAAAACTTTTTTATTTAGTTTAACTTTTTGCGCTTTGGGTCCCGTATACTAACAAATTCGTTGTATAAAACTAGAGGGAACCCTACTGTACATACAGTAACAAATAACATTTTCATCATATGGGACGAGTTTTCTATGCTTTCTTAGGTCAATGAAGAGAAGAAGGAAATTCCTACTCTTGTTCTTATTCTTATTATGTAATCACTTTGGAAAATGTCATTTTGCATAAAAATCCGGAGTTTATTGATTACTATAGCTACAGAACTCAAATTTTGAAATTTCGTGCCTAGTAGTTTAATTATTTGTTGGTTACGTTGATTATTTTACATCGACAATAATTTAATGATAATGCATCTTCAATGGTACGTAGGTAAGGACTCAGGCAAGTGACTGCTTACGCTATCCTTATGTTTATACAAGATAACAAAAATGAAGTTCAATGCTAATAGTGGATATAAAAACTATTCTGAACGGCAGTCCGGGCGAGAAACATACACATCAATTATATAAAATATTTTAACCCCTTGCCCTGTAAAATAAAGTTAGACTCGTGGTAAAGATTTCAGACTGAATTTCATAAATCTGAATAGGATCCATTTCATATACAGTGGGTGTAAAAAGTATTCGTATACCCTTTAAAACGGAATAACTCTTTTAAAATTGGTCCAACTGACTTGAGATTTTGTGAAGTTACAGACATTAATTTACTAAATGATGTGAAAAAAAATTTAAAAAAGTTGCAAATGGTCCGAATCGCGAAGAAAATATTAAAGGTCGTGTTTTACAACTTTTTAATCTGAGGCTATAATGAAAATTTAATAAATACATATCGAAGATTTATGTTAGTTATATACATGTTGAAAATTTCATCAAAATCGGTTAACGTTGCTACGAGATACAAACGATTAAAAATGTTGAAAATCGCAGTTTTTCCCGACTTTTGATCTACAACTGTAGTAAATCTAACAATTCTCACATCTTTTGATGTCTGTCGCTCGTTTCTGTATTAACCGATTTCAATGAAAGTTTCAGTATGTACATAACTAACATAAATCTTCGATATTTTCACATCATTTAGTAAATTAATGTCTCTAACTTCACAAAAAAACTCACGTCATCTGGCCCAATTTTAAAAGAGTTGTTCCGTTTTAAAGGGTGTACGAATACTTTTTACACTCACTGTAACTCGAAATAAAATACTACTTTGCTAGTATCAATACTTAGTCGTTAGAGTAATGTACACTTACAATCAGTATGAAGTTCCTTCATCTTCTAGTACATTATTAACAATATAATAACACTAATGAGAGTACTTGCGAAAAAATCGTGAGGCAAAGGGTTAAGGAATGTAATATGCACTTGCCAACAGAAGTGAAGAAAATAAAGCCATTTTAATGTGCCAATCATATTTGTCACTCACGGTCGTACATAACTAATTCTTGGATAAGTATCAATAATAGCGACTGTAAAACATCTCAGTTTTAATTGTCAATTCCATCATCTTCAACTTGAAATTTTAGAAGATATTTATAAGGACATTGAACTTCATGAGTTAAGAAAAAAGAAAGGAAAAAAACATATGTAACCAGCAAAGAAGATTATACACATGTTGAGAAAATACACTACTCAATATTCAACTCGTTATTCAACCTCAGTCTTTAAACTCACGTTTGTGTATCAATCAACTACCTGAATAAATATAGTTTAAGACACACAATTTGTGTTCACGTTTCTCATTAGGATTCTAATTTAGTGTTAAAGGATATGTAATTGAAAATTGCTGGAAAATTAACTTATATCTAGCAGTGAGCAGAATTAAAAGTGTATAAAAACATCTGGTACGTCTTACTTCACAATGAACACGAAATAATGTAATTTATACTGACACAGGCATTACAATATAATTAAATGATAGAATCTTCACGTAAGAAAATAGAATAGCGAAAAATGATTTCAAGTTAAAGTAAAGAATACTTATACAAATTGATATATCCATGTAAGTAGAATAATAAATCCTGCCAGAGTTGAAATACTACCTATTTCTGAAAACTCGTGCACTTTCTTTAAATTCGTTGCGACGGCATTTGATATATATATATATATATATATATATGATTTATGATTTTTTATTACATTTATGCTACATTATGGGTGAACAATATCAAACTGCATGAATTAATAGGAAAAATTTGCTGCCGCAATAATGTTTTTCGTGTAAGAACGAGTCAGAACTGTCTTGAAAGTATCCATATTGCAGAAACAGCGTAGAAAATTTGTGATAACGGTTTAGTAGACTGTGAAAGTGACTATATAGACTGTTTCGTGATGATATCGACAAACTCCTTTAGCACATTTATCGGTTATTTTCAGGCAAGCAGGTTGTATACATTACGGGTTTATCTAAACTGGTGAAGAAGGTATTCCAAAGTTACATACAGCAAGCATATTTTTGTAACATGTGATCACTATTATTTTTTATGTATTTTTTATTTGCAAGTATTGATAAGCTTTTCTGTAATAAGATGACAAATCATTCTAATTATAAGTCGAATCGATCATGTGCCCCATAGATCTATGAAAGTATTGAACTTGACTGAAATTTGTTTACTTATTCTCCAGATCTTGCACTGTACGACTACTACCTATTTTCGTCTGGATAAAATTATTTAACGGAAAAAGCATATAAAAGTGAAAGTGATGTAAAATCAACTCCATTGTCTTCGTGAAAATAGAGAAGTTTTTATGAAACCGAAATATACAAGTTTGTATCTCATTGAAAAATATTATCGAAACGAATAATAACGAAACATACTGTAGTTTCCGAACTACGAAAATTGTGCCAACTTTATGAACCACCTAATAAGAAATACTCTCGGGTTGGCAGCGCGAATAAATTGCTTGCTACCATTTATTGCTGAAGTGGTGACAAATGTTTTGAGATCTTTTACGCAACATTTAATTTCTGACACAAGCTTCCGTTACACAGCTTCGATCGTTAACGAGCCGAAGAATCATATGAACTTAAAGCTCGTTGGTGTCTACCCACAACCGCTGGTCACCGAAGACATTTGTCGACACGCGGCGATACTAACGAACCAACAAGATCAACCTAAATGCGACGATATTTCAACCAACCGGTGAAAAACAACGCCTAACCACGTATTACTTCATCGTATCCGAGTTTCCTCATTAGAGTACCCTGTCCCGGGACACCAGGTTCGAGCATCAGGATAAAATACAACACGTAGCTGCGAGAGACCGGCCTTCTTTCGTTTTCTGCTTCGTGTTCCCCTTCGTCTTTCCTCCGTCCCATGATTGTACTGCCGTTTGCACCGTCGACTCCAGCGCGTTCGAAAGTGAAATGGCAGCTTTACCACTTGGGACCGTTCCGACCGCGCTCGGACCCCAGATGACAAACGCGACGACCTCACGGCCAATTTTTTAATACCATTTTTGGCGACCAATCGCCACGGTAAAAATTATGGGTGGACGTAAGGACCGTTTGTTTTCACGCGCGAATCTACCTGGTTGCGTTTAATCACGCAACCGTAATTTTTAAGAGAGCCATTCCTGTGTCGGGCTGCGCGAGCGATGAGCATTCTAACATTGTTACCATCGAAGACGTCTATTAACCAGGCGTTTCAATTTTTTATTCGATTAAAATTAGTCAACGATTATACTAGATGCTACATGCAAATGAGGTTAATTTTTTATTAACATGTTTCACCCGTTGACTGACACAGTGAAAAAGGCCGTAAGTAGCCAGATACATTATATTTCGTTTTTAAGTCATAAATCTTCGAAAATATATGAGTTTAGTTAATAGAGGCTGTTCGTTTTTTTTTAAATTATACTGCGATATTAATTTTACATAACTGTTTGTAACGGTATTTAAAATTCGGTCTCTTTGCAATATACATATCACTCATATTTAGGTGGCGTGGCAGTCAAAGTGTTAACCCTACAGTGTACACGTGTACAAAAATCATATCGGTGCTACACATACATGATACAGAAAAGACTCGATGAGAGTTGAGTAACATGTTCCTCGTGAGAGTTTCTACATCATTCCCATCACTGGCGAGAGGAGGCTGTGGAACGTGCCAAGCGCATAATTTATTGCCCCCCCCCTCCCATTTTTGTTGCCGTGGTTGGGCGTCGGACAAAGAATAGACTTGTCAGATGTTGAAACGATTCGCGATGCATCCTGAAAGCTTCGAAGCGGATCCGAATTTCAAACTCTCATGGAGTCTTTACTGTACTAGTATACACCACACTACCAGAACACTGATAAACTTGCAATTGCAAGAATTATTGGAATCTATATTTCCTAGAAAGATAGGAAGGTACAGTAGATATACAAGCTGTAGTTAAAGAAATGTATATTTCATAACATAAAACATAATAGCATAGGCCACTTATGCCCAACGTATGTTTTGTCGGGTGATGATTCAAGAGAAAATAAATGTCATGAAGTAGAATTAAATGGTATTGAACGTTACGTATTTCTACAAGATTCTTATCAATTTTTCAGTGGTTATATTTTAAAAGTACGACAGCATTTCTTTGTGGAGAATACCATACCCTTGGGTGTACTAATCATCATGGTTTTCGTTCTCCACAAAGAAATTATTAACACATTTCTGTCTTAAAACCATTAGTTTAAGATAATTTTAATTTTCAGTTTACTGATTGAAAGTGATTTACGTATGTTTAACCCTAGAACACTGTTCAAGTCAATTTGTCTCAAACTCAAACCCCAATTTTAAACTACACTTTTCATCAGAGAAGCTTCTGAATTAATTTGACACCAGATGTTCACATATGTAACTATCAAGCGACATGTAACTACATTTTCTTAATTAGGTTCTAGATTAGACGTTTAAGTCAACGAATAGTAAGGCAACAATTTATTGAACGGTGCACGAGGGTTAAACCAACAGCGCACCTAACAACTGCACTTTATATATTCACCGATGCATAAGAGAGTACATATGAAAGTAACACATAGAAAGACATATTACGTAATAGATACATTTACATTTTTTTCTAACATCTTTTCCTTTTTAAAACCGCTATACAAATACAATTTGTTCCAGTTGTGTGAAGGGGCCTGTTCAATGCATACTACAAGTAATTCTGTTTTTTACGCTCACCATGATAATTACATGTGTTGCGTAACGAAGACATTGTGGAAATAGATTACGAAAAGCTTTATCAATACGTTCTATAGATAAAATTTAATGAAAAACTTTGTATAAACTCTGATCCAAAATATTTTACTGAGAAGTAATAACAAAATTATTTTATACGAATGCAAAATTTATATAATGTGTTGCTTTTAACAACGTATAACTATTGAAATTATTAAAGACTGTCAAGGAATGAAATAGAGAAGATCCTTTCATTTCTGCATGCAATTTGACCTATACCCATAGTCAGTCAATATCGGGTCACTTTCTACCCTGTCTCTACATATTAACTATCAGTAATAACTATGCTACAGAATGAACAATCAAATGTTAAAATATATGTATCATATACAAAGAATAGTTCAATATGAACCACACTTGATTTGAAACCGGCCCTCGGTATTAATGTTGGTTAAAAATTATTTTGCTGAAGATTCATTTACTTAGATCTGTGCTAAGATATGTCATCCTTCTAGTAATTCTTCAACCCTTCCTGGATGGAAATTCTCCGATTTATCGTTGACACGCAAATAGAGAAAAGCAACAGAATTGTCCGACAGACCTAATATATTGTACTTCAATTCATTCCTTCCATTTAAAAAACGACATTTAAAGTCCAACTTCATGAAAATATAAACGATTTATTACTGTACATAAGTTGGTATCTGTAGTACCATAGTAGTACTGGTTGGTAACATAGTAGTACTAGTACATATGTTGATTATCACACTGATTCCGTGTGATAAACGTAAACTAAATTATAATCTATACTTTTTGTACCTCGTAGAAGGTGAAGGCTCGAGACCACGTGGTGTTGTCATACATTCCTTTTATAAGAACGTAAGTACTCACAGAGCAAGGTTCTTTGAATTGTATTTATTCTTCTAGGTTATCGTGCCTCATCTCGCAGTACGTGACGAGGGACGTAATAACGATCGTGCGTGCCTTCGTTCAACATTCGTAACTGGTCCCTCCGTTCTGTAATCCCATCAGTCCGAGTCACTTTGTTCATCTCGCGAAAATCGAGAGGATCTTGCATTTTGAAATAGTTTCCGCCACGGATCGTGTAATTCCGCCAGCGTGGTGTAAATCAGTCGGTCAAGTCGTATTAATTGATATTTATTATCGAGCGGTGGTTTAATTGCAATGAATAAAAGACTTTGTCGGCGTCTTTAGGCCCGTGCGTTGTGGTTGCGCAACGGACCGCAGGTCCTGACGGACCCGACTTATTCATTACTCGCGTTTCGTCGCGGCAATTCAATTGTGGTTGCGAACTCGCTGTGATTATTGTTAACACTGCGCCACGGAAGCTTTGAGGAGGTTGAAGTGTTGAAAAATAATCTATTAAATCCTCCTTGTTGTATATTGTACGCCTCTTAGGTTACTGACAACTTACACTTCTAGTTGTCCTTTACCTCATCCAAAGAGTTGAGTCAGTAACTATAAACAAGGGGAAATAATGATCATTTAGCTGAGATAGGGATACAGACAGTTTCTAGTCAATAGCTGGGTTTGGTTACTTTTACTGACTCGTTTCCTTGGACGGACCATAGTTCTTTTCTTCTTGTTGTATTTTACTGCTGTGCACGTAACAAAAATATCCATACATCATCCTTAATTCTATTATTTCCTGAACTATTATGAATAGTAATAGGCTACTGATGCGGTAGCATTTATTTGCACGACTGAAGGTGTTAACTTTACGGAGGTCGTTACTTAACTCACGGTACATTTCTGGGGTTAACTCTAATTGTAAATTCGATTTCTAACAACACACATGTATGTAGTAGCATATACAATAGTATTTATATCTAAAATTTTGACGTACGATTTTATTAAACATTTTTTCTTGTACTATAATTTTTGTTTTCATAGACTTCTCGTCATTCCAAGCGAAGTGGTCCAATGTCGTTGATTGACCATTTTTAAAAAATCTAATTTTTTGTGTATGTATACCCACATTTGTGACACTTCAAAACAAGCGTCAGTTCATGTAAATATGTTTTTGTTTTCACGTAGGAACCGTATTTGTGCTGTGCGGAACGTCATTTCTTGTGGTTTCGGGGCTTCACGGATATTAAAATATCCTAATGCCTGCTAATCACATCAACATGGGACAAAAAACATGTTGTCCAGAAAAGAACAACCTACTGTTATTGTTCTGTACACTTTTATCCTAAACCTTACTCCACTAGCCGAAATTTGAGTCTTGTTTGCAAGTTCGATTACTAGAAACGTGAGAAGTTCAATTGAAAATTTCGGCAAGATCAAATTCTGAAATTTGGCCATTTACTTGTACTATGGGCGTATATTAAACAGCACAAATTTTGAGATCGAGCCTCAACTGGAGAGTGACCCAAATAGCGCAGAAACGTCACATGTACATCCGGAGGACGTACGTTCCGTACGTTCTATACATTCGCAGGATGTCCCGAAAAGGTCCAGATGTCCCCCCTACGTCCTCGTTAAGATCTTTAAATGTCCTAGAAAGGTCCTATTTATAAAGTCTACCGTTGTACAACTGTCTCAATATTTTCAGAACATTTTCTGAATGTGTAAAAGTAACATTCTCTGTTTATTTTGGGAACATTTAAAGTGTTTTTAGAAACGTTATGATAATGCCTTAAAAG
The DNA here is from genome assembly GCF_001272555.1 of Dufourea novaeangliae. Classification (NCBI taxonomy): domain Eukaryota; kingdom Metazoa; phylum Arthropoda; class Insecta; order Hymenoptera; family Halictidae; genus Dufourea; species Dufourea novaeangliae. The sequence continues at coordinate 228,225 of NW_015373913.1, read as the reverse complement.
GCGTATACGAAACGTTTCCCAAATGTTTAAAATTACGGTTAGATGTCATTCTGTGCAAGGTGACGTCTTTAATGAATAAAAGATTAACTTTCCTGCGATTAGTAGAAATTCGATGCGATTAGTAGAATTATTTCCGCACATAGTAGAAATTAGATTAAGTTAGTTCTTGTTAATAAATAAAAGGTTAAATTTCCTATGAGGAATTATAATAAAAATATTGGTCTGGGCAGTATGATCTGTGTTTTATTTTTAAAGGAAAATACTGATTCTGTGTTGGTTAGAAACAGTTCAAGAAAAAAAATATTTTTTTCAAATTTCTCTATTGATTCTCTAAAGAATGATACCTTACTCATGGGGATCCATCACCTTGTACGCAATGAAATTGAGCAGAAATTACTAAACGAAATCATTCGAAATTTAAATCCTACAAACAGTCGTAAGACTTAAGAAACGGACATTCCTAAAACATGCGAAATTTAAGTCTTGAGAACATCCGTAGGACTTTCGTGACAGACGTTTCTAGAACATCTGAAATTAAGTCTTATGAACATCCTAGGGATGTCCAAAATGGACGTAGGACATTTGGAAATGGACTGGACATGACACGCACGTCCTTTGGATGTACGGTGCTATCTGGGGAGATGCAGTGACCAGAAAAGATGCTCGAAGGATCTCGTTCAGAAGAACGATTTACTGACACTTGTTTTGAAGTGTCAATATATGAAAGTAAACATACACAAAAGATTCGATTTCTAAAACATGGTCGAGTAACGACATTGGACCATTCCCCCCAAAATGATTAGTAATTCAATATACATATGTATATATTTCGCCCAATCTTATTATTTCATCACTCTTAGCTGATTGTAAAACTTCACCATCACAGTGATTCTGTTAACGGTAATAAGAGAAAATGTGTTTTTATTATGTTCGTACATTGCGCAATACAATTAAACGAAACAATTTTAATTACAATGCACGATGCAGTTAAATAAAGAACGTAAAAGAAAAACGTTTTAAGGAATACAAGAATAATGAAAAGAACCAGAGGAAGTGAAATGAAATATACGAAAGAGCTTAAAATCAAACTCTACAGTGTAACGAACACGGTTCACGAGAACTTTATGAACAAAAGTTGTTCAGTGTAGAGGAGGTTATAATATGGTAATAATCATTTTTCTGCAGGTGGAGGAATTTCGAAGATTTCAATGTCACTTTCATTTTTTTAAATGACATCATATATTTTTCCATGTATTAACTGATGCAGTTTGATATTCTCTATAAAAGAGTATTCACCTATGTATGTCTACAAACGATTAGTTTGGGAGATAGGTTATGGAAATGCGTACGATTGTCGTGTACAGACTAATCTTACAATGTTATTTTTTCCATGATGACTTACCACGATTCTCATCAGAATTCCAATAGTAAAGGCGTTCAAGAGCAAGCAAACATTTATTACGCCTTTGCGAATCTAACGTTCTAGATTAAACGTCCCACATCTAGATTTGCTTGCTCGTACGTTTATAATGTAATTGCCTCTTCATGGTCTACCGCCTAAAATAATAATTTGTCGACGTACATAGGTTAACACTTTTTTGTAGAGAATGTCGAGATGCATCAACTGATGGATAAAAAGGCATATGATTTCGTTGAAAAAAGTGAAGGTGGCCTTGAAATCACCAAAACTTCCACAGCTCAGAAAATATTATTATCGCCATATTACAACCTCCTCTATACTGAACAACTTTTATTCATAAAGTTTTTTCGTATCTCTGAAAACAACGCAGATATGCGAATGCTAATTCTTATTGGTTCATCCTGTATATGTATGTATACACTGTTATTCATTTTGACCTGATTTACGTATCGTGTCCATGTACAGTGTACATATTCCTTACACTGACTCATGATGAATATTCATTTACCCACCATAATTCAATCTCTTGAATTCTCCAATGTTTGATTTCCCATGATCACAGGAATGTTAATACATTCGCTACCGCAAATTTAATTTCAAAACTATTTAGTAAATAACCCTTTAAATATGACTTCTTATTGCAGAATGATGACTGAAGTGTGTTACTAACTTGTGAACTGGACCGTCCCCTTTCAGCTAGACATTAAATGACGAAGAATATTATGTCATCGTTCTCCTTGTTAGAGGATAATGATAACGTGTACTTATTATACAATTGTACCTGTTGTTACTTGGTTCCATGCGTGCTGTAAATAATTCTACAACTCAGATTCAAATTTTCCGTAGACTGCTCGGATGTTCCGATTTAATTCATCCTAAATTTTCCCAATGGAGTTTTGATCAGGTGATTGTGAAGGCTAAGGCATAACTTTTAATTCGTCATGTTCCTGTAATTCTTGCAACTAGTTAATGGTGTAAATAACAAATATATTACGCACGAAATATGATACACAATTACACAAATATATAATAAACATTAAATTGTTATTGAAGAACGTAAGTGATATTTATTGACAAATAATATTGGTAAAAGTACTATGATGGAAACTGAATGAAAAAGTAGGGAAGATGGTTGACTAATTGTTCATAACTTTACGCAGATGTGTACTGTACCGCAGAAAGATTTACGGTAGAAACAAGTCACTTCTACTATGCCATTAATTTGTTCCCGACACTGCGATTGCACGTTGTTTGAGAGTAACCGGCGTTTATCGAAAAATTAACTACGCTAGTAAATATTTATACGTAAAGAGTTTATGTTTTCACGCTGCATATAGTTACAGTGGAATAAATGTTAAATAATTATTTTGACATTTTATATTTGTAAGTATTTTTCTTTATGCATAAATAATTTAAGATTATGTGGAATATCGAAATCCAAATGATAGTTCGGGGCTGGTTGACTAATAATATCCGGACTTACACTTATGACTTGACCAACTCCAGTAATATCAATTTGCACTAACTTTTCGTTATTAAAAGTTAATTAATCACTTACTTCACAAATCAATGAAGACATATCAAAGAATCAACAATATAAGAACTATAGGTGGTACCTATATGTTTGTTTCCATTATTTAGAATTTAGAATTTAGAATTTAGTTTTGGTTGCTACTGTAAAGGTGTAAATTATTATTTTGTTGTTAGGAAACCAATTTGATATTTTGTTCAAATTTGGTTATTTTATAAATACATTATAATTCGTCTTTAATTTGTTAAAAAAATTCGTTAATTTATTAGTAAAATATGACAGGAAGATAAATAATATACATAATAAAACTATAATAAAACAACTCTCTTGACAATGTGTTACTTTATTACCACATTTTCTTCGCTAATTTTACCTATGTTCTGGATTAGGTTTCCCCATACTATTATATAAGTCTACCAACCTCGACCATGTGGGGATGGTTGACTAGCATGGATGGTGCGTTTGGATGAATACCAGTCATGTGAAACAAAATGTATGTCAGTAAAATGTCGTAGGTGTTGAGCCAGAATAAGTGTAAGTTTGACATGTGCGAGAGATTGCGAACTTGAATTCTAAAGAAGATTTAACGACAGGAGAGTCTGGTACTATTGGCACTGTGGTGAAATTAGCTAAAGAGAGCTATCCAAGTTGGTAAATTGCAAGAGAAATGAGAGTCTAATTTATTGAAAAATAATGACATTCTAATATTACCAATGTACTGTGTCTGTACACTTATGGACGGTAGTGTACTTCGATGCATATTTTTCCTAATATGATGTCAACAAAGTAGTAAAATTTATAAAGGTAATCTTGATCAACTATCGCTTTTTGTATGAGACTAGCAGGTGTCCTGATATGTGTGAACGGCGATATATATGTGATAATCATACATACACACGTGACGTTGGTAGTGAAGGTGTTAATCCGGTGTCTTCAAAAGAGGGAGCGATATAATCGGGGCAAAAGCGCGCTTTCGATGGCTCGCTACATAGCGGAGGAGGTGCAGGTGACGCATTGCCGAGATCTACGAGGAGAGGAACGGTATAAGTGGGAAGCTCGTGTGTCTTCCTCGGTTCTCGGATCGAAGGGTCCTTCAGCGTGTATATATCGAGCTCTCTTCGGGTATCACGCTGCTGGAGGCATGTTGATTTATACCGCCGGCAAGATTTATAAGGAAGAACTGCACGATTGAGTCGCAACACGGCGCCGAGTTATCGCGAGTGGGTAGAAACGACACCGCAAAGAAATGCTGACCGGCCTGGGAGGGGGTAGATCGAAAAACAACGAGACAGTTACTATCGATCGACGCCTGCGGAACATTATCGAGGAATTTACGGGCTGGTTAGGATCAACTACGAGGTCGAAGTCTGTATACCCTATACATATCTCGAATTGGTAGTACAATTTTGAAACCCTCTGCTTGTAATTATATTACTAAACATGTTGAAAGGGTGTTACATAATGTGTAAGCGTAATTACGAGGATGTATCCGTTATGGGGACAATGCAAAATCTTTAGATAAATGCGTGTTTTATAGTTCATTTCAGTCATTCCTGTTCGAAATTGGCAGACATAATATCCGCGAAAGTGGAAAGAAAGAAAGCATTTAAAATGGGAAAATGATAAAGAGAATATACAGAATGAGTCTTGTAACACAATGACTTCAAATATTTCATAAATTGTTTGCTGAACGAAAACATGTTTCAAACTAAAGATACATAGTTTCTTGGGGGACATACAATATTGTAATCGATTTATTCAGTTTTTTAAATCGAATGTCTAATATTTCTTCTTGAATTCGCATAATGCCTCAAATTCTGAGTAAAAATGTATTATACCAAATAGGGTTTAAAATGAATAATTGTTGAGATATTCGCAAATGAATTATCTTGTATTAGAAAACATGCTCAGTTAACGTGACCTATTTAACTCTCCGAGCACGGAAACATGGTCACCGGTCCCTATGTCATTTCTGACCCCACACCGATATTCTACTAGTACACAGCGACGGCGAGGCTCGAGCTCGATGCCCTCACCGACACTGTGCTAACCAGTGCCAGTATGACTCGAGCTCGAGACCCTCACCGATATTACTACGCAATGGCGGTTGCTCGAGCTCGAGCTCGAGCCACTGTCACCATGTATACAATGTAATGATTAGCTGGTTCCACATTACATTTGGATTTTCGTGGTTCTTATTACACTAACTAGAATAAAAATTTCGTGAATTACAAAAGAAATTATATTTATTCGTCAATACTTCTGTGGCGTCTTGGCCCGATCGGTCGCTATGCGATTTACGCGACAGCTTCGTCACTGCGTGCGTGTCTCTCTCGCGAACGCGTGACCCAGGGACCGTGCTCAGAGGGTTAAGGGGGGATTCTCGTGTAGGTAATATGTCCAAAAAAAAAACAAAAAATGTTGTTTACATAAATCAAAGGTACATACCTACATCAAGGTATGTCAAAAATATGCTCTGAAAATTTCAAATTCGAATTCTAAAAGCAAAGAAGTTACAGCCTCTTCAGTGTGTCGCGCCACCGTTCGAAATGACAAATAACATAACTTTAGAAACGTTTTTCTCAAAATCATTCGATTTTCGAATTGGTGTACACGATAACTTAAAAACTAATTGAGTGATCAATTTCAGATATAGCTCATTTTATTCGTTATACATTTCCCCAGGTACTGAATCTCAAATATTGAGTTTAATTTGTATTTATTACTCTCTTTTTCATTGATATAAAGCTAAATTTATCTGGGGAAAAAAGCTAATTTCTCATTCAAATGCCAGAACTTTTCCAATTTTTCATGTTTCTGCTTTGAGTTTGGTTCAGTCCCATCGTTAACAATTTTACTTTAAGAAAATTGTTTATTTTCTACAATCAGATGTCTATAGCAAGTGCTACAGTGTACGCTAATAGGAGTTACATCGTCGAAGAGGATAACAAGCTTCAAGGGTCTTGAAACTACTTCTTGAACCACTTTCTTTGGTGATATAAAAATATCACCAAATTCCCGAATTTAAATTCTCGACTGTCTTATTATTCGGATATCTCATGTATACCCGGCTACCCGGGTATCTCACCGGTTCTTCAAGGTAACGGGTATTTAAATAATACTATCAGGTTCCGCCAGATGGTCTCACATGTCTTGACACAGTAGCATGGAGTAATTTTTAACTTAAATGATTTTAATTAACAAAATAATTCACAAATAAGAGTTAGCCAGTTTTTAGGTTTAGTCGACTTTTATTTACTGTTTTGAAATAAAAATTTCCAATACACTTTCTTTCCATCCCTAACATAGGAATGTTACTCATTGTAATCGAATCGAAATAATTTTTAATATTTCACAGCCGGCGATTTTAGCACGCGCAAAAATCTATGTGTGATTACTACAGGATTCTGGCATTTGAATGAGAATGAAAATGAAACAAATATATTATTCTCGTGGCCGCTTGTTTGAAATCGAAAGATTTCATGATATCGGCAGGAACTAGTTGTATATTCTAAAATGACGTAAAACTACGCCAGCGGCTGCGAAAGAAAAATATTAAATATAGTATTATCAATTTGATACAAAACAGAACGGGATATGAATACCTCCTTCTGCAACTGTATATTATGGAACCTAACCTAGTATTTTAATCTAATGATCAGAGTTGCCATATTCCCTATTCTATAACTTCAACGATTCAACTTCACAAAAATTTTACATACCAGAAATTATTCCTCGGGATCAAAAGATTCACGTGTGGGGATTCAGCGATCCACGTTTCAGGCAAAACCGAGTCCTGTGAAAGATTCCATCGGCAGGCAGCCGTTATCTCTGCGCGAGACCTCGCCCACGTTGAACTCAGTTTGCGCGTAACCCTTAAGGTCAGCCGCGGAGTACATTAGCGAGGTTTAAGGCATGAATGAAAAGGGCCGGTGCGCCGCGTTGGGTGGTTTGTTTCGTGGTTGTAAGGGCCGCAGCTGCCACGGCCAGAAAAGTTTACGAGCGCCTCTCATATCTCCCAGGACTTTTTCCTTTTTTTCTCGCTCGTATATCAGCCGGTGCGGTTTCAAAATTATTTTTATGTCCGGCCGTCAAAGGACGGGTTCCCCGCGTGACGGTGCGCGTGCGCGTCAGTGTGAGCGCGTGGCCACTCGTGAAGAGCCGGCCTTGAATTATGCAATCCGGGGACTTTATTGATGGATCCACCTTTGGATCGTTCAACGACACTGGCATATCTCTACGGACGATTTTGTGCATTGTGTAACCGGTGACAAGGAATTCTACGCATCATACAAAAATGGGATGAAATTTCTATGGTATCCTTTCGTACGTGTGTCAAGTGCAATGGACGGATATCATCCACAAGTTAACAAATCGAGATGCGTTCTAGAAAAGACAAATTTATTTTATTTCCCGACTTCTAAAAGGATGAGGGAATATATTTCGTAGTATATGTATGTTTTTTTATGTGTGTCCCGCTTATGCAACGAATAGACCAATCGAGATTGCATTTTGCAATCGTTTTGCATTTTGTAAAGGATGTTTACGCTGTGGTCTCGTTTGCAAAAATTTCCAATTTTTTTTTATTATAAATTATTATTATTTACACAGAATGTTCCGAAAAACTGACTTACGTAAACAAAATATGCAGTTGCATTAAAAAAAAGAGCATTTGCATTTTTTTAAATTCACAAATCTTGTCCTTCCAAGTAGTCTAAAGTTGTTCTTTGATTTTTTCTTTACGATTACAACCTAACTAATTATAATGAACACCATCTAACATTGGCACATTAGCCGATTAGTATTCATCCCTGTATTATAAAGAATGAAATAAAAAAAATTTTTCAAAAAGATATGAACCGACTTTGAAATGTGTGAAAAAATAGAAAACAATTTCTATTTTTATTATTTATACGGAATTGCAACAACGGTTAAGAAAACTTATTTTCTCTTACTAAATAGCATATTAAATATATAGGAGGGATAACCTCTACAAGTTAACAAATCCTGACGTTCTAGAAAATCAAATTTATTTTATGGTATTAGAAATGCGTTTGGCGTATTTTTATTGTATACCTTAAAGTGATTTATCAATTAACCTGTCTAGTGAATTTTTCTTTCTTTGACCTAGGGACTGTTGCACAATAACTTACTAACCAATAATATTAGTGAATTTGCAATTTACACATTGTAACTCGTAGACTTTTGCAGTACAAACAGTTTAACCAATTATAAAAGTTACAACTAATATTGTTAGTACACTTTACAAGTGTTCATTGAACAAGGAATGAGAATTTACAAGTTATACGAATTTACGTGTAAACGTTTTACAAGTTTCGGAGCACTGATAACTTTGTTTACAGGTTAATGTGCGGATTATTAATTAGTGGATTTATATTGATTGTGCTAATTTTAAATATTTTTGTCATGATTCATCTTCTTTTTCATTATTTATTGCTATATTGTCGAAATAATAAGATTAGTTTGCGTTGAACTTTACATTTATCTATTTTTAATAAAAGAAAACACACTTAACTACATTATTCAGTACACCATTCACTTCGATCAGGGTGCACATAATCTCAAAACGTGAAAGAAAACAGCAGACTTTATTTGTAGATACTGGTAACTTGTAGACTGTGACTTTTAAAACATCACTAATAATAGTAGTTTAATTATGCAAGACGGCTCTTATAGTAATTATTGCATTTCGTGAGTTCAGCGTCATAGAAAAAATCTATACTATGTGTTATTCCTTCAATAATTAAAATAAAAGGGAGATATGTAAAGTATAAGAATTTTCTCTTAAAATGTTAAAATACAAAAACAATGCATTGTTTATTCAAAATATGTATCATAAGTTAATATGCAGTTCGAAGGTCGGGTTGTAGAGGTTAAAAGAAGTTCACATCCATTTTATTGAAAATTGCACACTGATGTCTATAATAGTTTCTATAGCCAACATCTATTTTATTAAATGTCGTCTAACCAATATTCATTACTATGCATATGTATACTACGGATATCTGGATACAAACTGTTAAGCATGTCACTGAGAATTACGTCAAACGATTAAAACAAAAGGTAAGTGTTATTGAGGAGCACGTGCTCTTGTTTTTTATAGATATAATTATGACTATTATTATAAATATAAATGATATTCTTAGGAATATTAATTATTCATTGGTATATCTGATATATGTATATTATCTGATATATGATATAAGAAAGCAAAATATTATACATAAGTATGTATGTAAGTGGTGATTGACAACTCATTTTCCATAAATCACTTGATAGTCGCAAATTAATATTTAAATACAAGCACATATCACACGTGTACGTACTAATGTATTCTAAAAGATGTTTTCACATTGAGAATACAAATTTACAAGAACGATTACATATCGAAAAGAATTTGTTCAAAGAAGAACAATGGTACATACAGTGTTAAAGGGGCAAAAGAACGAAGGGTTTTCTTCGTATTGTCGCAAAGAATCGAGGGACGTTCCTGTCGGCTGCCGCTTCCTTTCATCTGATAAATCAGCAGTCGTAAATAACTTCGAGAGGTCTTCTATTCTCAGTATTTCGTGAACGGACAGTCGAATAGAGAAATCAATGGCCTCCCGCCTTCCCTTCTTTCTTTTTTAACCCTCCTATATTGAAAGTATCTTCTCTCACGACCGTCAAATTATTTCACGTCAATTCGAAAGTTACATTTTCACGATGATATTAGCTTGTGTTTAATAAACGCTATCGTTAAGGAATTCGAAGTCACAAAGAAGGTCAGCTGTCGGATGACCAACTTTCTTACTCACCAACAACTCATAGATAAAGCGGCCGAGTAAAATAACCTAGCTGCATCATCCAAAACAATTAGTCATCGCAAAGTTCAAAATGGTAAAACCGTTTTAGTCACCCTGTAACCAAGGGCCACGTCCATCCCTTCCGTATCCAGAAAACGATACTACATAAGATATAAGATCTCAAAGAGTATTCCCAGAGCATTGGTATTCTTTCTGTCAGACACGCTACTTGCCAGACATTCATTGTACTGAACTTGGACACAACCGTTTGAATAAAAATCTCTTGTTAAGTTTATATAAAGTGTTGTTAACATTCCTTCACCTGGGATCCGACATAATGTGCTGGGGTTAAAAGCGATGCTCGATAAGATGGTTCCAGACAAGTTTCGCGCTACGTCCGGGATTCATTTTAGCTTACAGCCCCGATAATGGCCGATGTGGTCACGCGAAGCATTTCGCGATAATCCGAAGAGATTAACGACGCGATATTGCAAACTTATCGGATTTCCGTGTTTTATGGTGGGTCTGCTTAAAAAACGACGGTCGTTTCTTCCTTAAACTTTCTTGTCGTTTACATTTTGGAAAGTCTACAGAATTATTTGGTCTGATTTTGGTGAAATTTTACGAATTAAGGAAATTCAGCGAACGTAATTTAAAGAACATAAGTGAACAAGATGGGATACGAAAGTCACTAAAATGTGAATTTTGAAAGATTTTCAGAATTCTTTAGCTTCTAAAATCTTTCATATCTATGAGCTATGTGTGTGTAAAGAAATGAGACAGTTAATACGAATAAGATAATTGAATGCGACGATCATTATCGTTCGAATGATTGAAGGGTTCTAAAATTATTCGTTTCTGAAATTAATAAACACTAAAAAAAGCATATAACAAATGAAAAAACAAGAATAAAGAGATACATAGAACAGATACATAGACAAATAGATAGCTGAATAGATAGATGGATAAACAGACGGACAAACACACAGATAAATAGATAGATAAAAATATAGGTAAGTAGAATAGATAAATAGATAATGTAAAGAGAAAGTGTTAATTGTACACGTCGGCAAATAACTTTTGGAAGCTCGTAGAGTTCAATTCTTCAGCCTCTAAATGTAGAATTAATAAATACAATCGAATCAATATTCTGTTTTTGCAATGAACAAATATTAATTGTATGCGAGGATAATTAATATTTTGTCGGAAGAAAAATCTCGATTTGCATAATACTATGTATCTCAGGTCCACTCAATTCTAGGCTATTGTTACGAAGCTAAAGATACAGCTAGCGGCGCTCGTTTCATTCTGATTAAATTAATTCCGAGAAGAGCGGCCAGCTCTCTCTCCTTTTTGTCACGTATGGTTTTAGTTGATTTTATAATGGAGGAAAACTACCCTATTTCCTTCCGTCGCGGTTATGGGAAGGAGCGCTCCCAAATCCCTAGAAAATTCTAATTCAATTATCCACCCTGCATAATCACGAACCATATGATTGCCGCCTGTTTTTCGCGGGAGGGTTATTCGATTTAATCGCGGGCGTTCCTTCACCACGAGGATTCAGGGAACAAATGTCGCCTACAATTTTCTGGAATCGTCAATGTTACTGCAAAAGGTAACGCTTTTAAGATAATTCCATTGTACGAAAGGATGAAATGTTCTGATTGCGTAATTATTAAGAATCTTCAGGGTTTATGGAACAGTAAGTGAAATTTATCCCTTTCTTGTTGCATTGTGCAAACTATCTTAATTACTAAACATCTTTGCAAAACTAAATTGTTTTAGTATATTTTCTGTTGTATACAGTACTGGAAATATTTATCGCATCACTCGAACATTAAACAAGTAATCACTTATACCTCCCTCATTATTAATACCAGAGAGATTAATGAAACATTATGGCAAAAATGTGTAGATCGCTATCTTGATCATAATAAGTTGGGTAGGAATCATTTTATCAAACAGATTGCTACAAAAATTATGCGTACTGCGTACTTTGAGAGTGATAGAATAAATATTTCCGGTGCTGTAGATAAGTTGTAATTTACAAAACTATTAGGAGTCGTTACAGTTTATCCAATGGAGAGTGTTATACGTATTTCCTTTTCTGGTCATAAATTCCGTATTATGACATTTACCTAATCTTTAAATATTTGTTTATGCTTTTCATTGGAAAGATACATTTTTATTAAACTTCATTAAAGTTCTTGCCATAATATATTTCGCGTAAGCACATTTGCTACAAGTATATAGAATCCGTAATATTACTGTTAATATAATAATATAAATAAGTTAAATATAATATTGATGAAAATATATTATGTGTTCAAAAAATGTCGAAGTGTTGAAGATCCATAATATGTCGATTGCCTGAATTATTTTGATAAAATCATAATTTTGTGGTAGAAGATTTATCAGAATACACACTCATATTTTTAATATCATCAAATCTCATGAATTCTACTTCAAATTGTGCCATATAATATTTTAACTTAAAGATTAACTTTAGGTATAGTTTCAGGCCAGAAGTTGTATCATTCACATACACATATAGTAGTCAATAAGCTGCGGCCATTTATTTAATTTTACGTCATCACAAATAAACTAACGCAAACAGCCATTAAATAAATAGTTATTTAACTCTCAGCGTACTAATCAGTGTGTTAATTGTAGCATAACGTGGTTGAAGTAATCATCTATTATTTCTGGAAACATCACTAGGGGTTACAGAAGACTCCGTATCATCGTTGAGAATCACTGCCAGTAACGAAACAACCCATAATATCCGAAGACTGATATTACCATGGTGTATTCCAGCGGTCAATTCCGGATGCCCAGTGGATAGGGTTCAAATCTGCCTTGGCAACTCTCGTTCCTACCCTCCAGGTCCTCTAGGCTTCCATCCTTCCGCTTCCTTTGCCATTTTGCACTCTTTTCAGTCGTAAAGTCCGTTTAACGCAAAACAAATGTATTTTATGGGATAGTGTTCTTGTCACGAGATTCTAGCCAAGCACTCTGTGTCTATGAAATATTTTGCAATATTCGGAAGTAATTCATTCGTTCGAAATTCGAAATACATACAATGAATATCATTTGCTTGCAACAAAGAGGTAAGTTATTTATAAACAAAAAGTATTCATAGTTCTTGTTTTCTGTATATCTAAATTATCGTATTTCGGTTTTTGCGTGTTCTGAATTATTAACAAATCATGTCGTGAACTTATTACAGTATTCCGTCATAAGATCGCGTTTTATCAGCTCCCAAGACAAGAGCGAATCGCTAGTTAAGGAAACCGTGTTATCTGCCCTGTAAGATCGTGCAGGGAGAATACTGTGTATCATTTTCTACAATCTGTTACATAAAGACAACTATTATTATTATTTTGAAAGAGTTTTACGCATACTGGTGAGCTTGTTTCAGTAACAACGATAACAAGTCAAATTATAGGATTATCTGTATCATAGGGGTACTAAAATTCGCAATGAGACTGACAATAAGAGCAAATTGAAAGAAAGATATAGAAAGTGATTTGATCGCTATGTAAAGTCGAATATTTGATAGCTACTTATGTTTCTACAGAAGTTTCCTCGCAATCAGGCAGTCAAATTAAGAAGGACAAGAGTTCGGAGGTGCTGGAAAGCTAACATTATGGGAGTGAATACAACACACAACCGAATGTGCAAAGAATTCTTAATCCGAGTGGCTGCGTTGAAAAAAGATAAGGATCGATACCAGCCAAACGGCACAAGTACAAACTGTTAAAACCGTTAGAACAAACAATAAAAGGAAATAAGGAAAAGGACGCCCTTAAGAACAGCAAGACGATGCGTGGGCTGGCTAAATTGGGCGGAGCCCTTCTCTTAAGGGGTCCATGGAATTTTATTCCCCGTGGAAAGAGAACAAGGTGCACACTCGACTAGGCTTAGAAACCATAAAAGTAAGTGGTATAGATTTGAAACGACGAGACTGCCCGAGGACGCGTTCTCAAACGGGGGAAACAAGCGAAGAGAGAGAGAGAGAGAGAGAGGAAGTAGGATGACGAAAGAAAAGCCGCAGGGCGGGAAGGGGGGTCGGACGACGTGGGAGGGTTGTTACGAGCGGTGCGTTCAATTAACGGTGGTCGACGTGGTCCTGCCATACCACTGGTCACGAGGGTAGTTAATGCTAGAGGCATACCTACTTACCTAAGGCAGTTTCTTTTTATGGCCGGACCACTGCTACAGGGCAGTTTCTCGCTAATTGGTATCGAACTATTATTCTCCCTCATTAACGGCCCTCTCCCCCGCGAACGAAACGATCTTCGACTGGTGTTGCAATCGCGTGTCCCTCCTCCCGGTGAAACCTATTGCGTGATCGTTCTTCTTTCGCCGGGAAAAGATTAAACGTTACGTGAGGCAGTTAATTGACCGACGACGAAAATTTTCTAGAATCGATGCTCTTTTTACGGTTCCTCGCGTGTCATCTCGTACTTTACAGCGAAAATGAGGATTTCTGCCAATTTTGTTGGAACGATGTTGATCACTTTGAAAACAGCGCTTAAACTGTAAACGGTATCTCAATTAGCGTGACCAATCGTTACCGCTTTTGTCATTTTTTACCCTAGTTAGGCCGATACATAGACCGATACTTTAGACCCAATTTTTTATTGTACTAGTAGCGATCGTACACACGCTGCAGAGTGTGCGACGCTGTTATAAAACTCAATTGGAGAGAAAAAGATATGCCTGTTAATCCATACAGACCAAAGTATTCTAATTGGGGCTTAAAGAATAAGTTATCCTATTCCTATGTAGTCCTATTAAGGAACTTATGGAATACATTATCCATAATAAAGACACCTACTGTGCAAGGGTTAATCGAACCTACATTCTGAACGTTAATAAAGACCGATCAAAACAAACAAATGTTTAAGTTTTAATTAAGAACTGTCCATAGTTTTTCTACAACATTTCACATTATTTGAACATCAAGAAATAAAATCTCGATTTCATCAATCAAGGAGATTTTCCGAAAAAAGGGAGCCGTAAAATGATCGCTAAATTTCCCTGCCATCTTCCATTTACGTGAAACGTGTCATGGTCGCGGAGGTACATTGATACTACGTTTTCAAGAAAGAAAAATCCTCGTGGAAATTGGTAGGACAGTAAGAAGACGCGAAATCGGTTATCGCGCTGGCATTCGCAGTCGAGGCTGACACTACATTGGGGTACGTCACTTGGGGAGAAAATAAGCGCGGTAGAAAAATGCGAAAATTATTGATATTGCCTGGGTCACATATCATTGTCTGGGGGATATAGACGTTGCTCCGTGTGCACCTCGCGCGCCTCCGTATAACTTTTCTCGATCTAACACGCGGCATCGCGAGAGCATCGGTCTGAGGGAGGCGATACCAAACGGCGACGGAGGGAGTGTGTAGACGAAGGAAAGGGTACCGGGGGTGCAGACGGCTCTGATATATTCTAGTAATATTTTTCGATCATCGCGTGCTACGGTGATTTATAAGGGAGAAAGGTATAGGCTTTTGGCCACCTGATCGCGAGATACTATCTTAGGGATAGGTACTTTTCTTACGGATGGAAATCTTTGGATCCGGGTTAGTAGGTTATCCAGCGATTATGAAATTGTATAATTTTCTTTGTAATTGAAAGTTATTTGATGAAAGTTGTGTCGAAAAATGATTTTTCCATTGTCGTATGCTACGGAGGTTTATAAAGGAGTACTAGTGTCCAATCGCCAGATCGTGAATTATGCTACGTGTCGACGAACATACATGCTTTATGATGGATAAAGGTACTGTACCGTTTATAAGTATCCGGACACTTAGCAGTTTCTTAGATTGCAGTCTAGTGTCTTCCGGACACTTAGACTTTTTTTTTTTTTGGTGAACTAAAATTTTCATTTTTACTTTTATTTGTTAAAAAAATCTGTAACAAACTAATAGACTCAGTTTGGATAAAATGAAACGGTAAAATCAATAAATGAACTTGTAAATTTCTTAAATATAGATACTTATAAACGGTAGTGTACGTGGGAATAATTTATGGATGATTTATTTACTCCCGAAAATGGAAGAATATATACCCTTAATATCTTCTGGATGCCATTCTTGGGAATGGAATATTTATAAATGTGGTATAGCAGTTTACGAGCATTTTGAAATGTTTTCATTCCTTACCGACAAAGGAAGTTTATGATCGGGACAAGGGCACCTTTTCTAATACTTAGTGCAAACTGTCTGTAGAAATAATGTTGCGTAATTAACATAAATGATCCTTCATTATATCTTGTTTAGCACACTTTGATCTTGTAGATCTATAACCAGAATGAGAAACAAAATTTGTAACCGAATAAAGAAACTAAAGTTAAATAGAATTTTGTAATAAGAAGGGCAACAGAAATAAAGTTTCGTACAGACTTTTTGCACAAAGATATATACATATATTTGTTTCACAGATTCGTTCATCGACACAGATAATCGCAGAATGCCTGCTCGGTCGTTTGTCCGAGTTTATACATATATAATATCTTAATCGAAGGTTCGAGAATTCTCCAGATCTTGTAATACCATGAAAAGAGCTACACATGAAATACTCGCTGTAATACCATGAAAAGAGTTACACATGAAATACTCGCCGCTATTACAATGATCTGGTGAATTCCAGAAAATTCCTTACAATTTTATTTTCTCTATTAATAGTTTCAGTAAGTTAAGAATAAAATGAGACTTTATTCAATATTATTGTAATCTGCAATGTATCTATCTTCTTCAAAGGTGTTTGTAATGAATAAATACATAAATTTCGACATTAAATAATTATTCTGATAAATTTAGTTTACAATTGATCAATAATTGATGTATTGCGTTACATTATATTCTTTTTACCAATTATTTCAAATTACAATTGTTTCAGTACGAATAGCGTATTAATCATAGAAGGGTATTGCGATTGAAGGTCCATAGATCGTAAGACCGAACGAGCCTCCGGATAATGGCTCTACCCTCCCGTTTAAAGGATCGTTCGATTAACCGTGTTACATTCTGATACAACCTTTGGGACACTAGCCTGTGGTGGAGATTGAACGAACGAAGTTGCAGGGATTCTCATTCCGATCATCAATATTTTCACTCAGTTGCTGAAAACTTAAATTATTACAGTAGTCTGATTTTCGTACGTTTTGACATTTGATCAAATAACCAAATAGCATAAGATTAATCAATGACATATTCAATTTCTTGCTTTATAATCATCTTCTCATTATACAGTAAAGCCTTCTGTACTGGAACACAATTTTCAGCTGTAATCAAATGAGGTAAGAAAAAGGTTCACTGGCTCCCTGACTAGAAAGGCTGAACGTGAAAGCCAGCGACCGACGATCGAAATATAATGTAAACAGATAAAGAATGAAACGTAATACGCATAAACGAAAATTTAATCTTTTATAGTTTTCAGTATACATTCATTAAAGTGTCACGAATAAACTAAGGAGATTCTGCCGGTGGAAATGAGCCCAAATACGACATCATTCGGACTATTTTCAATAATACATCATTTTTATCCGCAACATTACGTATGAGTAAAAATTGTTCAATTACACTCGAATTTGGACGCATTTTCATCGCAAGAATCTCTTCAGCTCATTTATGACACTTTCATAAATATATATTGAAAATTATAAAAGTTTAATTTCTCATTCGTGCGTGATTCCTTATCTCATCTACTACGTCAGTTTACATTATATGCCGACTGTCGATCGCTGGCATTTTACGTTCGACACTCGACGCTCGCCAGCGCGTTTTTTTGAGCTGGCTGGCTGGCCAAAGTTATTTGAAGATTTATTCACAGCCTTCGGATAAAAGATACAAATAAAAGATGAAAATATCATCGACGCTATGAATAAAACACCCCTAATAAAAAAAGTATGTTTTATTCGTCGGATAATTCTGGTCGAATAAATTTAATTAATCGGGGCTCGTCGAATAAAGATACTTTTTTTATTCGAGCTTCGAATAACGAATAAAATGTTTTTCTCTTGTTACGTATGAAGACACTCTTGTGACCTCTTAACCCTATCGGGAGTTGGAATGCATCCGGCCAGATTACGTAATTGCCCACGGGGTGTTATGGCGTGGCCAGATTTTCTTGGAGAACAGTTTCCGTTGAGAACAGGTGTGCCCCCCACTACTTTTAGACTGGATATTCGGGATATAAAAAG
Organism: Dufourea novaeangliae; assembly: GCF_001272555.1. NCBI lineage: Eukaryota > Metazoa > Arthropoda > Insecta > Hymenoptera > Halictidae > Dufourea > Dufourea novaeangliae. The sequence continues at coordinate 210,253 of NW_015373913.1, read as the reverse complement.
GGACGCGTACAGCTCATCCGCGGATCATACACATATCAGAAGTCTAGCTATAAAGTCCTTGTCAAGCATTTCTAAAAGTAAGCTAAACTCTGGATAATAACTCCCTGCATTTCTCAGTGCGTGAAACACCAAGAACGTTGGAATTAGCTTCCGCGACTACACTGTACAGTACCATTTGTAAAACCTTTACTTTATTGAATATACTAATATACGTTCATATATTTATAATGCAGTGTTGTTCATTTCAACTCTAGAATAACATCTAAATTCCCAGCTAGAAGGGAACCCACAAAGGCACACTTTTACCGCTCGAAGTGTACCGAATTCTTAAAAGTTACGAGACCCACACTAACAATCCTAGTGGCTCCCTGAAAGGAAATAGGCTCGGGTTTGTCCACGACAACCTATCCCAGTGGCTCCGTGTGATGAAATAGGCACAGGTTCGTCCACATAACAAACTCTAAAAAACCAAACTCGCCATTTCCTCGGCTCTCGCAGCCGTTTAGCCCTGGGTCGTAACAATCTTTATTCATTATTCAAAATTCTTATTTCGATAAAAATTTTGCCCATCCATGCATGCCATGGGGTAACAGAGAGACAAGAGTCTGAGCCTCTTTATCTCTACGAAGGCATAGGGCGAAAACGAACGACTGGAAGGGGAAGTAGGCGCGAGGGGCCCCTACGCTGCCCAACGCTGATTTAAATAAATGATGTTTAATATCAGAATACTGACTGTTCTTTTATTCGACAATTTTTCTATCCCAACATTTATGTCTCCCTATTAGTTCGGGTACGGCACCCTCTACTATAGAAGAAACAAAAATCTAATTCATCCCTAGTACTGTTCTCATTATTCTACGTGAAAAGTATAGGAACTGGTTGAGAAATATACAACAAAATTTTGAATACAAATTTTGAAAATAAAATTGTAGAACTCATTTCTGCGACAGCCTAATATTTCCCCAGGAAACGATCACGTCAAAGGGGACACGACGCCAGTTTAGTGAAGCAATACTTGAGGGTGGACGTCCAACGTTACGATGGCTAGACGATAACGCCGAAGGTCAGTTAAACTGTTCGGAAACTCCGAGGCTTTCCAATTAAGTAAAGATCCTGGGCAGTAAGGGGTCAGGCTGCGCAGTTGACCGCGTGTTTAACACTACATAAATCGCGGTTCATCTTATTGGTCCTTGATCTAATTTCCTTCCGATGCCTGGCCACCATAGGAATCCCGTGATCTCGACCTACTTCGAGGGTTCTCCCGATTATTTCGGCTCGAGGACCATAACAGTGGCCACGTGACCCTCCTATTCTGTCCTTTGAGCTCATTCATTGATCCTTTGATCTTCGGCGGTCGGTTCAGTCACCGTTTAAAATTGTCCTCTAATTCGCTGCGATCCCGCAATTAATGGCGGATTAAACGTCCGACAATTGAATCAAATTTATTGAAAACGTTACCCTCGTAGAACACAGGTCCTGACGTTCCGAAGAATGGGTATTATTCATTCGAACGTGGTCGTATTTTCCAAAAATATTCGTTCGCGAGGATCACCGGCGTGGCTCGGGAACCATTCCAGTGTACAATAGCCTGTTTATGGGAATGGTGGTCTAATTACAAGGATTCCCAGGATGTAAAACGTTAATGTCGCCGTGGCCCGATTGTTCGATGCATTTTGGCTTATTCATGAATTCGCGAATGCGTTACAGACTGGCTTTGAAAGGAAAATAGTTCTGTGTTGCGTGAAAAATATTGGACTGTTCGCGAATTAATTGTGGAGTTTCTTAAGACGTCATTCTACTTTGACAACCGAAAAAATTCAGCAATCTTCAAGGATTTTTTCATCGGTAAAAATAATATGTAATCAAATACATCTAGTTAGTATCTACTGAACTACTATTCTACTGTTAGTATTTATTGAACTAGTATACTATTTTTACGTATTGTTTTAAGTATTTTCTTGGTATGAAAGTGACATGTCAGAAAGAAGGTATCTCCGTGGCGAACGTGATTTATCAGGTCAGACTCATCTCAAACAAAAAATGTAAGAAAATTTTTAATTAGTATGAGTGGCACTATCGCAGGAAACATAGGCATATTTATATCTTTAATTTATCATACATTTTACATAACAAAGTCACCAAGAAATGTGCTTTTCTTCAATTTTTTGGTCTGAAATTATTTCTTGCGATTCCTGCGATAGCAACACATCTGCTAATTAAGAATCCTCGTGAATTTTTGGTTTCAAATAAGTCTGAACTGAGAAATTATCTGCGTCGCGGAGATACCTTCTTTTTGACATGTGACATTCATGTTAAGGTAAAACATAAAACAAAATGTAATAAAATTATTTTTGCAATTTTCTTATATTATTTATAAGTAGTTCAATAAATACTAACAAGTAGAACGACTCCTTAAACACGTATTCACGAAATTGATACATATCATAATGCTGGTTTTTCCTGGTTCACAAGTTCATTTTTGCAAAAAATATTTTACAGTTCTTCCTATTATTGACTTCAGTCATAATTAGTTGAAAAATAATTTTCCGAGTGTAACGATCGTGAGTTTTATGTATTTATAACATACGTGAATATGTGAAATATAGAAAAATGAAAATACAATTAATTTGGTAACGCTTCTATGTCATTTTTAATGCATTATATTTCTTGAGAGAAAAGATTAATTTCTGTTTATCTCTTGTCCCCGTAAATTACTTCATAAAATTATGAAATTTGCATAAAAATCATCATATTTTAACTTATGTAAACCGATTATGGAAAGCAATTTAAATTCATTGGAAGTACTAATACAAATGCGTTAAAATAATTTATCGATGAAAAGTTGGTTAAGTTTTTTAATTATTGAGTTATACTCGATATTCTGTATTCTATGTATATGATCGATCATATTCTATGTGATTGTGATAATTTCAATGAAATTGGAACTTGAATGTTCAATTTGTGATTTCCTTGTTAAATTCTAATTAATTTCTTAACAATACCTTCCTTGATAGCAAACATAAAGTGAAACAAAAGTATGTGTATTACGTATTCCTTTACATATACCTATATATGAAAACAATATTTATGTCCTATGTAAGTAGTATGAGTTGTATCCCTCATCATCAGTAAGTTACTATTCTCTTAATTCAAATAGCGAAAACAGTCTATTATCTTCAACAATACATTTTGTATAGGTACTAAACATTCCAATATCTATAACTCTATCATGTTACAATGACAATTAAAGAAGATTGGTATATTGTGTAATCATATCAAGGACAGTAGTAACATTAAAAAATTCAAACAAATATTAATTGTCGTCAATTTTAACTATACAATCGGTCACAGTTCATATTTGAAATTCGTTTTTCCCCCGTAATTTTATTTAGAACGGCCACGCCGATCGCGCAACCTAACGTTAAAACATCGGTAAACGTCCACGGCTCCCGACAAACACATAAACAAACATTTACATTTAATTGGTGGGTCCGCGTGACTGAATAATTGCTGGCCATCTGAGTTTCGAAACGTTTCGATGCGCTCGTCACTCTTCCGCGGTTCATGATCCTCGTGGCGGAGAAAAAAATTTGCTTCCACGTCGAAATCGTGACGGATGCCACGGTCCAGTCAGTCATTGAGTGATTAATCGAGTCGGGACAGCGCGAGACGGTTTTAAATCGCGATTTATACCACCTGTCTCGTTGATATAAACTGCGGCCCATGTAACTGAACTGTGCTACAATTTTCAAATTTGTTGAATATAGAAAACAAAATTTCGTTATACACAATTTGTAGGTGTCCAGTATTATACATATTTATACAGGCTGATCGTTCTAACGATATCTATATATGATTCTAAAGCCGTTTGCAGAAATTTAATAAATCCAACTTATTAACTAAAATTTTGCTTTTTTGAGTGGACAACGTATAATGATAACAAACATTTGAGAAATACATTTTTTTTCACAAGCGAACCTAAGGTCACCTAGTGTTTTTTCAAAATGGAACCATATCACCTTTTTTCTTTATATTGCAGAGAACTGTAAAACAAATTTAACCAGTGCAAAGTACCTACCTATGACACCTTTTTCAAGCAATACTATTTACATTTTCAGCAGTGGAAATAGCAGTAGAACGAAAGGAAGCACAGAATTGAAGCGCGCTACCCTTCTGCTGTTTCGCGGGCCATCCTACTCTTTCCACTTCAACTGCTGTAAATTTAGTACTGTGTGAATAAAAGGGTTATATTTTGTGCTGGCTGAATTCGTCTTAATATCTTCTACAATATAATAGACATAATGATGGTTCCGTTTAAAAATCTCAAGGTAATCACGGGTTCGTTATGAAAACATTGTATTTTGGAAATGTTTTTTTATCGTTGTACGTTGTCCACTTAAAACTCATTTTGTATTGAAACTACGTTTTATTACATTTTTGCAATCCGCTGAAAAATCGTGGTTACCGTTAGAGCGAACATCCTGTATATTTATATACAGCAGATAGGAAATGAAACCATAGGACATTTTTTTATTTCAATTAAGCTCTTTTATCAACCCTTAAAATATTGTAAGTTATTGTATTGACATCTTGTGTATATGTACATAAATAAGAAACATCCACAATAAGTATAATAATATATGGAGTAATATGTACGCAAAAGTATTGAGCCACAACGTTTACTTACTTGTAATACAAAATTGTACAAAGAATTCCGAAATTCTTCGAGAATACTTATTATTAATACATCAATGAATAAGGTAAATGAATTATTGACAAGAATGTGACTGTAAGTACTTATAGATACATATACTTATTATATTTTTATATTAATTTCATTTAATGATTCAATACATATCTATTTGTTTGTAATTGTTTTGTACCTACTTCGTTGAAATTTAAGAAATTTTAAGAATTCATAAAAACATTATGAAAGAACAAATATATAATATATGAATAATCAATACATTCGTTAAAAAATAAATCGATATAAAATTCAGCAATAATTGGCTTAGTAACTTTAATAAACAATTTGTAATTATTATTCCTCTAAATCTGACACTCCAAAACAACAATTCAGTGAGGCCGAGCAAGACATAAATTTATAAAACTGGTTCAATCCACACTTATCGAGTTCTCAGGACGAATCGCGTTAGAACGACGCATCTAATTGCTTTTATTGATGCGTTAATTGGTTATTGCCTTCGAGTGACCGTGAAGGTGTATCCAATAAAACATTTCAGTCTCGTAGCTTGATCGCGATCAGCGGTTCCTTTCGCCGTGGTATTTTTAGATTGTTAGAACTGTTGCCTTTAATTCACTCTTTCACATTAATAGTAACGCAAATCGTTCCCTTCTCGATTAATTTCGTAGTTTTTGCAAATAAAACGAACAGTTTTAGATATTTATAGTTTTTCTAAATAACAGAATGTATATTGTTGCACGAAAGTATTCAAATCGTGGTACATTTACAATTGAGACAGAAACAACATAATATAGTGATTCCTCAAGAAATATTTAATGCATTGTATAATACAGGGATACGTACTAAGATGAAATCTATGAACACGATAGAAATCAAATAACTCATACCCACGTTATAAAGCCTTTATTTGAATAAAAATTATGTTCTGCAGAATAAAAATACTCGAATTACAGGCTTAACAGAAGATAGAAACGAATTCAGTACGAAGTTGATCCACCTGTAGCTGCGATTAGGGATTTAGAATGATTTTTATAGGATATTCCAAATTATAAGCAAAGTTTGAAATTATAAACTTATAAATTTCAATAATATTCCACTTCAAAGTTATCCGCTGTAATAATTAAATTTTAGGAGTATTATGTATCTTCATGCATATTTTACCTTCTGTAAAATATACACGGTGTCTGTTTAAACTGGACCCGATGAAATATCTCGTAAGGAACTGGAAGTATCAAAAAAATGTATTTCGTTTTTTCCTTTTTCGTTATTTTCGTCCGCCATCTTGTTAGTTTTGAAGATAAATCACCAATTCTAGTTCGGATGATAGTGACTGTCATACTAATCAAGAATTCGTTTGGATTTTTTGTTTCAGATAAGTCTAAAGCAGGCCATAAACATACACGATGAGGTTTAACTCGAGGCCTGGCCTAATGAGGTGATCTCACATTAGGGGAGCTGGGTCTCCCGAAGACTCTTTGTAATCTGTACCGTGATGGTAATGTTGTATTCCGTTGACTGATTATTTTATTATATTTAATAACAACTCAATACAAGTACGGAATTTAAAGTGAAATACATTTACACGTACAATAGATATAATACAAAGTCGGTTCCAGACAATTATACGGAGTGTGTCTGGAGAAATAATGCTGCTTTTACATAGAAATACGTGATATATATAGGTTTGGTAATTTGGAGAGTGGGGGATATCTTGTGTCCAACGGTCAGTAAGGGATGAGACATTCAGGGCGAAGTTCGAGGATGAGTAAGAGGGAAAGTAAGCGATCATAGAGTATAGTGGAAAGAATCTGGGATGTTCACTGTTTGAAGATTGATTCGCTAGGTTTGAAATAGTTATCGAAAAGTAACGGGATGTCTAATACTAATATTATATGAATAAGATTAACGTTGGTATGTAACAGTAGGCCGTGGCGAATGCATGAGCGTGAGTGAAAATGCTGAGAAAGAATCAGAGAGGGTGAGGCGTTCAACGCGATCTCATAATATTCATATACTCTTATTGTTTGGAATAATTTTATCGATACCATCATATATTAGATAAAAAGAATGATACTTTACAATTAAAATGAAATACAGATGAAGTTCGTACCTTTAATTATTGCAGAGGTAAATATTCTTTTGTAAAGCTAGTTCTCATAAAAATCGGTGATAATTGCAAAATTTGAGGGTCGTCATCTTTTAAACAATTTCAAAATCAACGAAATTATAACTTAAACCCCTCCTACTTTCACGTAGACTATATTTCAATTTGGCCAAAATCTCGAACATTGTATACAAATGTGATCTGCTTGGCGTGGAATTATACATATACCCATGTATGAATTCGTCTGAAAATGAACGTTCCCTCTCGCTAGTGCAACAGATTCACTGCGGTTACTTTCGGACGGTATCGGTTTTAGGTGTGAGCTTGAAGACAGATAACATCCAAAGCAGTCCCAACGAAATCCGCCGAAGATGGAAGGCCCAGAAGTGGCCTCGAGGCCAAATAACATTTCTCCTCGTGGATTTATGTAAACATATCGAGCTCGTATCGGAATAAAAGTGTGTACAAATTAAAATGAGTTCCGAAGGAAATCATCTTTTCCAGGAAGATTTTCTTAATATTGTGTAGAAGTTTCGTATGTTTCTCAGACATAAAGACCAAATCGTACATGGATCTGTATTTCTGTCAGTCATCCAATGCTTTGAGACCGTCTACTTTTTTACATGGTAGTTTTGCCTCTTCAATACACATATCTACTGCTATACCTAACAATTGCAGCCTTTTTTCGCATATAAATGATATTTCATTGCTTGGAAGCTCTACGTAATATTGTAGGATTTTAGGTTTCAAAGAACGACACTTTCATAAATAGTTCTAAACTAAACTGAAATAGTTCAGTGCAAATTAAAATACTAGATACATATGTATACATTTTGCTGTTGCTCGCATTCGTCGATCTCCGCACGCCTCACCCTCTGTGACTCTTTCTCAGCCTCCACACTCACGCACATGACCCGAAGGTCCCTTCGGGAACCTTCGCCCATGCGTTCGGCACGACACCTACCATCCCGTTATAGATTACAAGGAGGCTTCGAGGGACCCCGCTGCCGTAACGTGAGACGACCTTCTGAGGCCAGGCCTCGAGGTAAACCTCACTGTGTACTGCGTATGGCCTGTTATAGGGGAGCTGGGTTTCTCGAAGCATCCTTGTAATGAGTTGCCGGATGGTAGGAGCCGTGCCGAACGCATGGGCGAAGGTTTCCGAAGGGACCTTCGGGTGATATGCGTGAGTGAGAAGGCTCGAGAAAGAGTCACTGATGGTGAGGCGTACGGAGTACGACGAGAACGAGCGACAAGCAAAATGTATACAGGGTGAATCGCCCGCTGCTAGAGTTGAAAGGCAAGCCGCCTGCTTTGTCGTTTAACTGCCATGACCATAAATGTGTCAACGATAGCTTACGTGTGTGGTAGAGACATAGACTGTTCTGCAGGAGTAGCTAGCGACTCTTAAATAACCAAACAGGCGGCTTGCCTCTCGACTCTAGCAGCGAGAGATTCACCCTATATGTATACGTGCTTAATTTGGCGAGTACAGTAAACGCGGATATGCAATTATATCCGCGAACAGTGACATCGATCTGTTGTGTTTCTTAGCTAGGCTAGAGTTTTCTTGTACGCCGCGTTTATTATTAGTAATATAATTCAGAAATAATTTGTATTGAAAGTGTATTCATACACGTGTATCAATTTAACGCGCAATAGCCATCTTTGATATTTTGGGGCCGGAAGTCCATCGTTTAAACAATTGATATTTTTTTATTATTCGAGAACGTGGTACTATGTAACTTGATGGTAATTAGTAGAAGAATTTCTGGTATCGTTTACGAAAATGAGTAGTAAGATTTTGAAAAGTAATACTTCTAATTGTACAAGTTATTACTTTATTATCATTAGTTATTACTTTGGTATCACTGGTTATAACTAGTTGTTGTTGTTGCCACCACTAATTACCACTAGTTGTTGTTGCCATCACTACTTATCACTAGTTGTTGTTGTTGGTATCACTAGTTTTCTCTAGCCATGGCTAGTTACGATTAGTTATCACTAGTTACTAGTAGCAGGTAAATAGTACTAGTGATAACTAATGGCAACTAATGATAACTAGTGATACCGACTAAAACATCTTGTGATAAGTAGTAATGCCAACGTAAAAACTAGTAATGACTAGTGTAAAACAAAGTAATGACTAGTGATACTAAAGCAATAACCAGTATAATGGGAAGTATTACTTTACAAAGTCTTATTACTCATTTTAATAAATGATACCAGACGTCTGTATCCGAATGACAATGTCGAAACCATTACGTTGAAATTATTCTACTAATTACCATCAAGTTACTGCATTTTTTGCTTAACCGAGTAACATAGTACCGTCATCTCGAATAATAAAAAAGGATCAATTATTTCAACGATATACTTTTGGCCCCGAAATATCATAGATGGCTATTTCGCGTTAAATTAATATACATATATATATCGAGTAGCTCGAACGAGCTCGAAGTATCATTTCGTTCGAGCAAGCTCGAACAGCTCAGCTCGGTTACCCATCACTACCTGTATGTACCTAGTATTAATTTTCACTGAACTACTTCAGTTTAGTTTAGAATTATGCATAAAAATGCCGTTCCTTGAAACCGGAAAGAAGGTTGCAATTGTTAGGTATAGCAGTAGATGTATGTACTAAAGAGGCAAAATTACCATGTAAAGAAAGAAAACGGTCTCAAAGTATTGGCTGACTGGCAGAAATACAGATCCATGTAGGATTTGGTCTCTATGCCCGATAAACATAGGAAATTTCTATACAATATTAAGAAAATCTTCCTGAAAAAGTCGATTTCCTTCGGAACTCATTTCAATTTGTACGCATTTTTATCCCTGTACGAGTTCATTACGTTTACATAAGTCCACGAGGGGAGATGTTATCTGGCCTCGAGGCTACTTCTGGGCCTCCAATCTCCGACGGATTTCGTTGGGACTGCTTTGTATACATGTATCATTTGTCTTTAGTGCCAAACCCAAAACCGATACCATCCGTTTGTCGGGAATTACCGCAGCAGAAATGAAGTAGCCGGAGTGAATCCGTTGCACTAGAAAGAGGGAACGTTAATTTTCAGACGAATTCATATATGGGTATATAGGTAACTCTACGCCAAGCAGATCACATTTGTACACGATATTCGGAATTTTTGGCAAATTGAAATATAGTTCATGTGAAAATAGGAGGGGTTTAAATTATAATTTCGTTGATTTTGAACTTGTTTAAAAGATGCCGACCCTCAAATTTTGCAATTATCACCGATTTTTACGAAAACTAGCTTCACAAAAGAATATTTATCTCTACAATTATTAAAGATGCGAACTTGATTTTTATTTCATTTTAATTGCAAAGGATAAAATTATTCCAAACAATAAGAGTATGTGAATATTATGAGATGAACGTCTCACCCTTTGTGACTTTCCCTGCGTTCTCACTCACGCCAATGGATTCCTCACGGCCTATCATCCCGCTACAGATAACAAGGAGCCTTTGGGAGACTCAGCACCCAGCTCCCCTAATGTGAGACAACCTCGCGAGGCGAGGTCTCGTGGTAGACCTCACCGTGTAAGGCCTGCTTAACAGCTAGAGTCACCTGCATCAGCGAGACATCACTTTTTAAACATGTTATTAAGACTGCTTTTAAAGGCATTTTAACAACATTAAGTTTATTACTTTTATATTTACTACTTACTGCAGAAATGTAGTTTAATAGTAGAAAAATATTTTATATCATTGCTATAGTTTTTTTCTTCGCAATAAATTCTCGAAGAACGTTTAATTTTTTGGCGCGCAAACTAGAATTACCCCATAAGCGGACTACTATTTTTGTTGTATTCATAATATGATAGCATTTGTTGCATCAGACCCGCGACTCGTATTGATCGGATTAATTTAATATCCCACTATCGGTTCCTATTAATCTCTTTGTCTTTCGGTTTCTATTAATTTCTAAACAAAAATAATATTACTAATAAATAACAACGTCGGAGTCCTTAATTACGTAAAATTCAGAAAAGAGCAATTCATAATTAAATTCCATGTATAAATTGTATAGACAGAAACAAATAATTCCTTTTAGCCGTGAATTTTCCTCTTTAACCATGATAATTATGCGAATGTAAATGTTTACTTGTTTATAACGTGTGTAAATGTACAAAATAACAATGAATCATATGTCATTATTGCACGATGTAATATGAACACACATATATTAAAAAGACACAAATGAAATTGAAATAAAATTAAATAGTTACATTCGTATATGGGTGTTTAAAACAACTAAACGTCACATAATACTAAGCAACAGTGTTTCAATTTAAAAAATTTTTCATTTTATTGTCAATTTGAAACGGAAACCTAACAGGGGCAATAATATCTTGTCTAATCCACGGTTTTATAAACTGTTCCATTTGTACAATTCAATAATTACAGAGGAAAAATCCTCGAAAAAGGAGATGATCAATTTTCCATCCGGTCGGAATGCACAGTCGCGACACGCTACGGCAATAATACAACGATATTTCACATCAAGATCGTATTCGCCGCAGTAAGAAAAATGACGGTCACCGGTAACTCCCAAGCGAAATTCATTTTGACAGATTTCATACATTGAATTGATGTTTATATGTCGCGTTTGCTGGAAGATAAGCCAGCCGAGAAAGTATCTTCTGTTCGAGCTGTGGGGTGGAAACGTCGCAGCCAGACAAAACTTTGACCACCCTATCCGTCCACGATACATATAATCCGTCCGAGGGATCAAATTCTTATAAAGGACGGGGTCGGAGACAGAGACAGTGGTTGGAAGGCGAACTTTAAGGGTTTTCATGCCCCTCCCCATCGGCCAGCGTAATTCTCCGGCACGAATATCGGCCTTCTTACAGGAATAACCCACCCTTTGTCATATTCCGTCGATCTTTGATTCACAGTATACGATGGGAACACTTCTTAATTATATTAAATGATGAAACTTCAAGCAGTTGGATTAAGTTTTCACAATAACAGCCATTTTGCACACTGGCTGCTGGTACTAGCCAATGTCCAAAAGGACATATGTATTAAGCATATTCTTCTCATTTCAGATTTTGATCAGCAGGTTTTCCGAGGGTGAGTTAATAAGTTACACCTCCCTGCTAATGTCCGTTCTAAAAGAGATGGCTACTTTGGAAGAAAACCGACACAATGCGCGGCCAAAATCCCGTCCACACTCGAGGAACATGCAACAGAATTTCCACTTGAAACCCTCAAGAAGGGTTGATTTTAACGACCGGACGTGCATTTGTAGCGCGCAAATGATCGTCAAGACGGGGAAACATGGCTATCGAGCGCACGAGAACGCTCGGCGCGCATCGTCCACGGAATTGGAAGGAGCTTTTCTATTTTTCTTGAATTAAACCATCCGTAGTGAAAAATAGACCGCTGAATGGATGAATAACATCTATACATATAGAATGTTCATGTATCAAATAGTAAGAATATGTTGCCTATTTCCCTGAATATGTATTAAGAACATAGTATAAATATAATACATATTTATACATAAAGGTTTTCATTATTATATAATGTAATCATATTATTGAGAAAATGTTGAAAGATTATATGGTCATACTTGACAGCCACGTACCCATGCATCACTTGATTTATGACACTGTTACTATACCTACGTGTACATGACTTTGTTCGAATGCACAGTTTCATGCATGTGTTTACTTGTTAACACAAAACTTCAGGTCGTCGGTCAATTTTATTAGTGAAGGAATAGTCAGATAGAGAATCGGCAAGAAAAGGCGCAGCAATTCATCGCCTCTACTTACTGTTCCTTCGGTAATTACCCAGTTACCGGAAGCTTTGTTTTGAAGGTAAATGTACGAAAAAAAGGAAAGCCTTGGTTTTTCTACAATTATATGTAGGAGCGTTGGAAAAATGAGAGGGCCCAAGCGGGATTCGAACTCACGACCCCCGGCACCGAAAGCAGAGACTCTACCCACTACTCTACGGAACCCTCCTCTTTTCCCAAGATGTTATTTGCTCCTTTGTTGGGTATGGAGTTCCCGATCCCACATATATGAAATTCTCGTCGGATCGGAACATGCCTTGACGCCGACTTAATACAATGGAAGTAAGTAGTAATATTTATAATATTTTCGTAAATAAAGTATGTACAGGGTGATTCTCTTGCTGCACAAAATGAAAGGCCGTGGCTCTCAAACAACCGCGCTATTAAAACCGTGTCGACGCATGTAAATCTTTCAACGCGCCCTCACTGTTGATGGTGGAGGGGGTGACATAGTCGTCTCCGCTCCGACGATATCGCCCCTGTACTATTGGCCCGTTGACCGATTTACACGTGCCACACGATTTTCTACGATGCGCGTCAGAATCCTCGTGTTCGATTTGACGTTGCACGTAGTCGTTAGCTGTGCGTCGACCCATTAAAAGCGACCCTTTCAAGTGTGTTCTGCAATGCACGTTGCACGTGTGTGGACCTGCCTTTAGGTATCTCAGTCTGATTGGAGCGTTGAGTATGTCTCCATATGCGTGGGTGATGCAACAGGTCCTCAATCGTACGCGTAAAGTAGATCTAACACAACCCTAGTAGCATTTATGGTTGGCCAACGGTGGCCAACGGTTGAGATTTAGGTGGGATATGGTTAGTGTTTTTGCCTACAAATTCCCAACATAGGGCCTACGACGCAATGTTATGACAATTTGACAACGAATATCCAACGTTGGGCCTACAATTATTGCAGTTGGCTAATTAACACGAAATTTTAAACGATAATACAACATTGGCTCAACCAAAGTTTGCCAACATGTAAATATCGTCTTGAAGGCGTCATCAACGTTGGATATTCGTTGGCAAATTGTCATAACTTTTCGTCATAGGCCCTATGTTAGGAATTTGTAGGTAAAAATACTAACCATTTTTTTTTGTAGGGGAGAAACCTTCAGAAGGCGTACCGCCTCCGCTGGGAGGGGGGGCAGGGTGGTGGCGGCCTGTGTGGGATTTTACCTCACTAAAACTCCTCGGTGAACTACTTGGACATTGGGCCGAATGCGAGCATCGTTCTACACCACGCTTCCGCAGCCGACCGCGCCCATACTCCTCTCCAGAAGGGGAAAAAGCACACTTCATTACGAGGGTGTCTATGCCCCCCCTCCCCCCGCTCAGTGACAGAATTTAACCGTTCCTTTTCCTCCAACAAATAGTGTCCAGGGGTCACCTCTCGACACTGTTTCATCCTCTGGACTGGCCGCGTCAGGAGTGATACCGCCAGTGTCACCCCTCCGTCTTGTCGCCCCACAGGCAGGACGAGAAGTCACCGCGGCTGTGACCCTCTAAACTCGCGCGCCTGCAGGGCAACCACTCCACTCCGGTGAGACATCCCCGCCATTCAATGGGAGGGGGGGGGGATGTATGTGTTATGGGGCCCTAGGGCCACCTGTACCAATTCCCCCCTCCCGGGAGAGGAAGGGCCCCCGCAGAAGCAGCAGCACGCTGCCGCATCCGGGCCCTCCTCTCTGCTCTCCTTATGCCACGAGCGGGATCGGTTCTCTCCCGATCCCGTTCGTCGGCCTCCTTCCGGAGGATTTCCTCACAGAAGGAGGCCACGGCATTCCACGATCCCTCGTCGCTGACCATGGCTTCCGCCACGGCCCGCAACGAGAGGCCCCAACCGATTATGCGCTGGAGGGTTCGCCGTTCACCGGCAAAACACAGGCACTCTTCCAGCGCAAGCTGCACGGAGTCTAACTTCGCGCCACCAGATATTCGCCTAAATATCCGTGTCCGGTGATTATCTGCGTGAGGCGGTAAGGGATCTTACATGCTTTCAAGTATGGCAGAACCGCCACGACCGCCCGCTTCTCCGCGGCGCAGCTCCTCCTGAGGTGCATTCGCCACGCTCGGCGAGCGATTTGCCGAGTCTGGCGATTCCAAGCCTCCACCACGTCCAAGGGGATCACCAGCCAGCACTATTGCCGCCTCGTGGGAGATCGGGCGATACCCCCTGACGAGCCTGATGGCCATCCTCCGCTGCAGACTGCGAAGGACTTGCTTGCCTCTCCGGCACGCCACCAGGTCGCCAGCCCATACGGGTGACCGGTATAGGGCCATCGCTCTCACCACCCCCATGTAGAGCCGGCGGACTCTCCCCTCCGGCCCCCCGATGTTGGGCAGGAGACGGCCCAGAAGGGTTGCCACCCCCTCCACCCGAGAAATCAGACGGTCGAAGTGTACTTCGAAGCGCCGTCAGCTATTGAGATCCTCGACCTCGACTTGGCTTTTGCCTATCTGCATACGCGCTCGGGGCGGACGCTGCGACAGAGGCAGCCCGTGATACCAGTCGGCCTCCCTCTTTTGCGATGCAATGTCCAGTCCCATGCCAACCATAGCAGACGACGCCCGCGTCGAGATAGAGGGACTTCTACAGAACTGCGTCGTACCCACATTCCACAGGGTCGAAGCCAGGTCGGATCCCACCCCGCCCAGGATACTTGATGTAGCGGTCCGACAAATAGCTGGACAGCACGGCGCGCAAGTAGGGAAGCGCTTCGTGTTCACGAGCGTGGACTTGACTTGGTCGATCTCATCCAGCGTCGACCGTCCACCACGGAATCCGTACTGGCATTCATCCAGGCCGTGCTGATCGCCCGATAGGCCCGCCGCGAGCCGGGAAGTGAGCACTCGCTCGAAGAGCTTACCGACGTCGTTAAGCAGGCATATCGGCCTGTACGCCGAGGGGGACTCCGCGGGCTTCCCCTTCTTGGCGACAAGCATCAGTCGCGCGTGCTTCCACAGAAGCGACGACCGCCCAGTCTGTAGGTAGCTTATGCCGTCGGACCCTGGGGCTCTGTTACGGGCCGCAAGGCGTTTGACGGCATCACCGAGATCTTCCGCCGTCACCTTCAGTTCGTCGATCCATAATGCTGGATCCGGCAGCTCGGGCGGTCGTGGCTCCTCCGGATCATCCAGAAAGAGGGTGTCCACGACCCTCCCGAGCACCCGAGGGTCCATGCTCTCCATGACCGAGGGCACCGCAGGGCGACTCCGTCCAAGGATGATCCGATACGGCCGTCCTCACGGGTCACGGTCCAGCGAGCCGAGGAGCGCCGAGCTTGGCCCTCCTTATGACCGCCTGAGCTTCCCACCTCGCCAGCCGGTAGGCGAGGTGCAGCTCTTCCTCTATTGCCAGGTGTCCCTTCGTGTGATTTCAGTGAACTCCTGGCTCAGGACACCACTTACCCACCTCGCCTGCTCGGCAGCCGCCTCTCTGATTAATAAGGCGGTTTCCCGCGGCAGACGGAGGCGGGTGCCCTTGAGATTGTTGCTTATTCTAGCAACTTTCTCCACCACCCCAAATTGGTCTCGGATAATCTCCAACAGGCCGGATGCAGACGCTCCCGCATCTCAGTTGCCACCTTCCCTACCTCTGGCAGGGAGAGGCAGGACCTATGGGCCGGCGGCGCCGGCACCAATCGGTCCCCCAGGTTCTCCTCGCCCTGTCTCTGCTTCTCCTGGTGGGACTGTTCCAGGAGAATACGTTTCGCCTGGGCCAGCCACCCCCTCCCCCCAACTTATCCGCGGCTGGGGTGCGGCCCCGTTTTCGGGTCGCGATCGTCGCTCAGTCTCCTGAGCCCGTACGGCTCGGTGTCTCCGAAATTTTCAAGGACGTTTCCACTCCGCTAACCGTACCCCGATCGAGATTACTGTTCCAGCTGCTCGCAGCGCTCGATAGATGCCTTAGCCAGCCCTCTTCTGGCGAGCTGAGGGCTTAGTCTCCACATCCCCCGCTAGTGAGAAGTCTCCCGGTATCAGATCCTGGCTTGGCATCGCCCCCCAAAAAAACACTAACTATATCCCAACTAACTCCCAACTGTTAAAACCCAAATACTCGCACTAAAGTTTTATTGTGTGTTTTTTTTTTACTGGCATGATGCCGCGTCGGCATTGTGTCAATGCGCTTTTTTATGTATGCGAATATATATTGATTTATCATTGTTTTATTTTATTTTGAAGAAAGTTATTGTTACAGATATCTGAAAAAAGTTACCAGAGAGATGTCATTCAGATACCTGTATTTTGGAGGTAACCTTTACAATAATCTTTTGAGGGGCATCGAATAGTTGTGTGGAATATGACATCGCTAACATAACGTCAGATTATAACAACATCTCTGCTCCCTAATAGAGATATTTGGTTTTCGTAAGGTGACGCTGCCGAAGATACCCTAGGGACAGAAAAAGGATTAGAAGCAAAGTGGTGCAGTGATGCGCACATCATTCCAACACAAACAACAAACATCATTTAGAGAGCATCGCAGAGCATTACGAGCATTACAAGCATTAAGCCTATCATAGAGCATCACCCTCCCGCCCGGTGTGAGTGTCGTCTGCTATGCAGACGACACGCTGATCATCGCGGTCGGGACGGAGTGGACGGGGACCATCCGGCTGGCGGAGGTGGGGGTGGCACTCGTCGTCGCCCGGATCCGGGACCTGGGGTTACAGATCTCGTCGCCAAAGACGGAGGTAGTCATGCTCCATGGACTACCTCTGTCGCGGCGAGTCCCCCAGGCCTGGGTCCGTGTAGGAGCCGCCTGTGTCCGGGTTGAGGGCCGAATGAAGTACCTCGGCCTCGACCTGGACAGCCGCTGGCGCTTCGAAGAACACTTCGACCGCCTGGTCCCCCGGATTGAGGGCGTGACGACCCTATTGGGTCGTCTGATGCCCAATCTTGGGGGACCAGAAGAGAAGGTACGCCGCCTCTAGATGGGGGTAGTGCGGGCCATGGCCCTATACGGTTCACCCGTATGGGCCGACGCCCTGATGGCCCGCCGGCGAGGCCGGCAGCTGTTGCGGCGTATACAGCGCCGCATGGCCATCAGGGTCGTGAGGGGCTACCGCACCATC